>NW_007728243.1:34652-35566 GCF_000696425.1 Galeopterus variegatus
TATTACAATTACAAGTTAAATAATGAGTTACAGTTACTTTATACAGAGCATTGTTCATACATTAGTAGGAAAATAATCAATAGTATACTGGTTTGCTCAGAATGCACAAATAGTCACCTCTTTCTAAATTTGAAATTTGATTTGCGCCTATCAGTAATTCATCCCAAACTTCAGCAGGTATGTAAATGTACAAGAAAAAAATTATCCTATAATGTCAGGCTTCTTTCTTGGCTCTTTACAACTGTCATCCTGCAACTTGTCTTCTCTTCTTGGTGACTTGTTTTATTTCCCTCATGTGTTGTAGCCTTTATTCTTGAATACCTTGTCTTCCTGCTTGTTAGATTACTTTCTCATTTTGTTGGAATACATTTTCCAGTATCTTCCTGAGAAATGGTGTATGAGAGGCAATTTCATTTTGAGACTGTATTAGTCCATTTCTGTTGCTTATAAGAGAATACCTGAAACTGGGTAATTTATACAAAAATAAAATTTATTTTTTACAGTTTCAGAGGCTGGGAAGTCCAAAGCCCAGGGAACACATCTGGTGAGGGCCTTCTTGTTTTTGGTGACTCTTTACAGCAAAACAGATTATCACACGACAAATAGGCTGAGTAAGAGAGAGTAACCTACTCACTTGCTCTCCTTATACAGCCATCATAACCATGCTCATGACCACCCATTAAACCATCAATGGATTAATCCATCATGAGGGTAGAGTCCTCACAATCTAATCAGCTTTGAAAGGCCCCACCTTTCAATTACCATAATAAGATTTCTCACCCTTTTAGCACTGTCACAGTGAGAGTTAAGTTTCTAGAACATGAAGATTTGGGGGACACATTTGACCCATAGTAGAGACCTTGCACATCTAAAAGTATTTTCATTTCTCCCTTTCAATGGATTGACAGTTTGAC
>NW_007728243.1:36130-36758 GCF_000696425.1 Galeopterus variegatus
TCTTTTTTAAATTTTATTTTTAATTTCTAAAGTGCTCTTTTTTAAAAAAAGATTCTTCCTTTTAGAGAGAATTTTTTAAAAAATCATATCTGTAATGACCTCTCATCTCTCTGAAGATATTAATTGCTAGATTTTCCTCTGTTCTCTTTATTATTTCCTTTCCCTCTGAATTCTGTTTTGTTGCTGTTGTTTGTTTGCTCTTTATTTCTCTTTAGGAGAATTTCTTTATACACAGGTGGTCAGAAATTATCCGTTCACATTTAAGAGAGGACCTTTAGGGGCTTAGGTAAGGCTTTTACACTGGTGAGCTTTACTAACAGGAAGGAAAGTAATTATTTTGTTCTCCTATGGGGACTTATTTTCTACATGCATTTTCATTAGAAGAGCTGTATAATATTAACCAAAATAATATTAGCTTTGTTTTCTGTTTAGCTCTATGAAAACAGAAGTTTAAATTTAAAAGAGTATTACACTTGGACATTTAAAAAATCAATAACAATAGAAAAAAATGTATATCTTTATACCATAGTGTGCATTGGTTGACTCAGCTTTTACAATTTGTCCTCTCTCTTTTAAATTTCTTTTAAAGGATATGTTTATTCTAGAAATACCAAGGGTTTTAAGAGTG
>NW_007728243.1:37297-56309 GCF_000696425.1 Galeopterus variegatus
CTCTTTTAAATTTCTTTTAAAGGATATGTTTATTCTAGAAATACCAAGGGTTTTAAGAGTGTTAAAACAAAACAAAATAAATACATTGCAGAATTGGTTTGTAAAGTCCCAATAAATAATAAGTGCCCATACAAAGCACTTAGAGAAACCACACTGCCAACTGTTGAATCAAAAGAAGGGATTGTATTTTGAGAATTAAACTAGCAAAATGTACAAAAAAAATGGATAAGGTAAACTATCAGTAGAAGTAAACCTACACTCTGCCTGTCAAAGTATGACTAAGTACTTTTGAAATAGGCATGGTCCTATTTCTCCAGGTGACCAATGTATAATCTCAGGGAGGCAGAATTAAAGTGCCTTGGAAACTTAGTCGAAGCATGTCTAAACAACTACGTTAAACACGATCTAAAGAAAGACCATGTGACCGAAAGAGGAGTTTCTCTTGACAGAACACAAATAAGGAAAATCCAAGGAGCAGTACGTTGCCAGTTGTCTGCTCTAGACTCCAAAGTGGTGAATTGCTAAGACAGACATAACAGGGTATGAAAGTAACTTTATCATCAAGCTTAAAAAGGTCATGCCCAGACATTAAAATTTTGCAGTACAGTGCATCATACCAGAAAATCGTTCTCTCAAATTTACCTCCCATTTGGAGATGTCTCTCTATTCTGCCATGACTATGATGGCCTCAAGGGGACCATACCATGTTTCATCATCTGCCCAGATGTGGCTAGTACCCTCCGTTCTCAGTTGTTCAGTTGATGCTAGGACAGAACATTAAGTAGGCCTTACTAAATATTCTAATAAATAAAAAAAGAATTTTAGTGTAATAAGCAAAGAAATATTCAATTGCATTTTTCTATTTATCAGATTAGACAAACGTGGGTTTTGCTTGGTGGTCCCTGCAGTATTATTTATATCTCTATTGCCGCAAAGCAGAAGCCAAGTTTTCAAAGGTCAGGAAAGGAATAATAAGTGCATTCATGTCAGGGGTTAGCGAGGAGTTCCTCTCAACTGCCCAGGTTCCTTCTTGTTGCCTGAGTACTTACCATCCCCTGGTGCCTGAAAGAATATACATCCTCTTCAGAACATTACTCTGGTATTTACTCACAGGGTTTGCTCTTCTTCTGTGGGTCTCAAAAGAGAGACAATTATCAGAAGATAATGTAGTAATCCAAACCAAAAATGCATGTACACCATAGCCCAGAACAGTCTACTGCATAGGATATGAGCCATATCGTATATTTAAAGATATGTGTCATTGGTACTACTCCCATGTTCTTATTGAGTGATTATAATAAGCAGCCTTTGATTGAGAGGCTCACGTGTTCCTTTTGCACTGCAGAAGACAGTTTGCTTTCCAACTGCGTTTTGCCATAGGGAGGGGCAATGTTGAAAATGCCATGAAAAGCGAGAAATCAACATGATAATTAAATTTTAATTGAATATTTACAAGCTTTTTTAATTTACTTTTTGGATTGTGCTGCAATCTTTTACTAAATTGTTTAGTAAAAATTAGCCTCCTGAATTTTGTCAATCTGGGAACTTGACAAAATTGAGTTCCTCTTTCTGCCAGACTGAAGACTAAATCTTGGGTCACAGTGACCGAAATAGGATAAGTCACCCTTGAAATTTTGAAATACAGTACAGTCTGCCTTCCCTAGTGATATTGGTAAACAGCTAATTGCATCCATCATACTATATCAAAAGGAAAGATAATATAGAAGAAACCACCGTTGGACAATGTGTAAGAAAATACCAAAGCCACTTTAGAATAAGTGAGGAGATGAGTTAGCTTTAGGCAATTTAAGAGAAAATATACAATATCAGGTGCTTTCACTGTAAACTGAGGCCAGAAATCTGCATATATTATGAATATTAAAGAAGAAAATCAGTCCACAATTGTGATCTCTGTTTGCTATATTGCTTAGTCATCCTGATGTCCATTTACTGGCAGAACAGGAAACATGCTGGAAAAAGTAGTATTGTCTCCACCCCTCCACAAACCATGGCAAAGCCACTCACTAATGACTCAAGGACCGTGAACACCCAGTGAGGCTGACAGAACCATGTATTTTACATTGTTAAATCCAAGACTGTCCTACAGGTGTTTTAGCCCCTGAGGCTCACTCTCTAAATCTGACAGCAGGGTGACAATTAGTACAATCTGTGATATGTGGACACCTGTCCATTAGGAATTGGAGTGGAACCATCCATTCACTTTATTAAAGCTACAGAATGGGAAGTAACTATTACAAAGTAATGGCTTCCAGCTGCTATTGTTCAGGGACGGTTTTGGATTAGTGGTGAGGAACTAAAAAGGCCTTAAGTATTTTTACAAATCCTGGAAAAATGTTCTCCTTAGTTAAATATACAATGACAGAAGAGGGCAGAAACTATTTGCATATACCATGCTTTCGTCTTAGATGTATGTGGGTCTTGCTGATGTGTTTGAGGATGACAGACATTCATCTATGAAAGATTTGGAGTCTTTTTTTCATGAAGAATAGCCATTTCATAATATACATAGTTGCTTTTAGCTTTGGTTTTTTCTTTTTAAAATTATTTGATCTATACATTTCATTTGATGTTATTCCTTGTTATTGCCTCTGCTTTTTTAAAAAACTTAAATTTATATGCAGTTCTATGAGTTTTGACACTTGCTTAGGTTCACATTACCACCACCACCATCAGGATACAAAACAATTGCAGCATCCAAAGAATTACCACTGTTCTTAAACTTTGTATTGAAATACTCTTCTCACCTAATCGCTGGCAATCCTTATCTGTTCTATGTTTCTATAATTTTGCCTTTTCTGGAATGTCACATAAATAAATTCACACAATGAATTGAGTCTTTTACTTAGTGCAATGCACTTGAGATCCATCGATGTTTGTGTATCAATAGTTCATGTGTCTTTATTGCTGAGTAGTATACCATTGCATGGAGGAACCACCATTTGTTAATTCGCATAATAAATGACTTTTTTGATTTCCAGTTTGGGACTATTATGAATAATGCTGTTATAAACATTCGTATATATAAGTTCACAGATTTTTTTGGATAAAAATCTAGGTGTAAAGTTTTGGTGTTACATAACTCTTTGATATTAACTACTGGCTCTGATTTACAGTTGAGCAGATAGATTCTGACCATGTCTATACATAATCAATATAAAAGCATTTTATTATAAAGTACAAAATATTTTCCAAGCAGTACTAAGCACTGAGGACCCAGAGATGAATAATGCATTGCATATTCAAAGGATGCATGAGTGCAGGGATATTATCAGTGTATTAGTTTCCTGGGGCTGCCTTAACAAAGTACCACAAACTGTGTGGCTTAAAATATCAGATAGCTACTCTCTCATAGTTTTAGAAGACAGAAATTCAAAATTGAGGCATCAGCAGAACCACGCTCCCTCTGAGACTCTGGGTAGAGTTCTTCCTTTTCTCTTCAGAGCTTCTGGGGGTAGCCATTGATCCCTAGTGTTCCTCAGCTTTCAGCTGCAGCATTTAATCTCTGCCTCCCTCTCCACATGGCACTCTTTCATTGCAGATTCCATTGTCTTCCCTTAAGGACACCAGTAGTATTAAACTGTGGGACCACCCTGTTCAAGGATGATCTCATTTCAACCAATTACATCTGCAATGACATAATGGTTGTTTCTCAGTATCCCTCAGGGATTGGTTCTGGAATTCCTGTGGATAACAAAATCCACAGATGCTCAAGTCTCTAATATAAAGTGGCTTAGTATTTGCATATAACCTACTCATATTCTCTTATATACTTTAAGTCACTTCTAGATTGCTTATAATATCTCATACAATGTAAATGCTATGTAAATAGTTGCAATACTGTATTGTTTATTTGTATTTTTTAATTGTTGTATTGTATTTTTAACTTTTTTTTAATATTTTTAATCCATTGGCGGTTGAACCTGTGGACACAGAGGGCAGACAGTACTTCCAAATAAGTTCACATTCTGAGGTACTGGAGGTTAAGACCTCAATATATCTTTTGCGGGGACACAACTCAGCCATAAAAAATAGGGACAAAATGTATTCTGTGCTGACCATTGGTCAGTCATCATGCTAGGTGTGGAGAATAGAATGGTCAGCAGATTAGGTAAAGCTCTGGGTCTCACAGACTTTATAGTCTAGAAGACAACATAGACTTTGACAGAATTATTATGAAGAATCTATTAATAAAACTGTGATCCTTCTTAAAGAGAAGCAGAAGATGCTCCGGAAATGTTAATAAGGGGTTCTAACTTGGTTCAGAATTTAGACAAGGCTTCTCTGAAGAAGTAACATTTAAGATAAATCCAGAGGACCAATGACATTTTATACACAATGGAGGGAAAGAGTATCCCACATAGACAGAAAAGCATGCAGAAAGGACCGGAAGTTGGAGAGAGTATTACGTTTCAGGAATTTAGCATCAGAGTGTGAAGGAAGACTGTCAAGAGATGTAGACAGAAAGTTGGAAGTTGGCAGGGGGCTGATTATGTAGAGTTTGTAGACCTGGCTTGGATATTAGACCACACCTGAAAGACAATATGAAGTCATTGAAAGGTTTTATTCCAGAGGTTGATATGATCAGAAATACATATACAAAGATTCCCTGCCCTGTGGAGAACAAACTGAAAGGAGACAAAATAAATTGGTAGGGAAATAATTAGGATATTTAAAGATTTAAACAAAATGTAATAATCAATTGGATTAGAATGGTGTCCATGGAGGTACAGAGATGAGGCGGAGATGGACACATATGTCGGATACTGACTCAATAAGAATTAGATCGAGTATGAAGGTGAGGGAGAAAGAGATAACAAAGAAAACATTTGGATTTCCAGGGTGAGCCTTTAGGTGAATGAAAGTGCCTTTTATTTTATTGACTTAAGGACCACTAGTGGACATCTGGTTTGGGGTATGGGATGCACCAAGAGTTCCATTTCGTGTCATACTGAATTTTAAATGGCTGGGAAAATATTCAAATACTTATATTTAGCCAGATATATGACTACAGCTGGAAAAGGTGTTGAGCCTAGACACATAAGTTTTTGAACTATCAGTTTATAGATGGTAATTTAACATAGAGAATGAATGAAATTATGTAGGCAAGGATGATAGAATTAGAAGAGCTGAAATTGAGCCCTGAGGAATTCCATCATTCAAAGGTCAGGCAGAGAAGAGGTGCTGGGAAAGGAGATTGAAGGGGAGTGACATTCTAGCAAAAGGGCTGGGGATAAGGGTTGCTGATATAGCAGACTCTGGCTGCAGGGGAACAGCAAACACAAAGGGCAAAGCTGCAAGAAAGTTAAATTCAGAACATATTGGCAAGTTGGTTAGTTTGTCTGAAGAACAGGATGTTAGAATTGATGTAGTGAGAAGGAAGCCTTTAAAATTAGGTGGGGATCACATCAAGAAAAGCTTTGGTGCAAACATTTGATTTTTTATCTAATCTGTTTTATTTAAAGAAAATCACTTTAGAACAGAGTGTTAAATGAACTGCCCTACAATCAATCCCTGGGGTGGGGGGAGTTAATTCAAACTTTATTTTAATACTCTGCTTTATTTCGATAGTGTAGAAACTAGGTCCTACTGTAGATTCCTTTTAGGGACAGATGTCTCATGCAAATGAATGGCTTTTATTTACTCAGAATGAAATGGATTTATAAGTGATAGTGTAAATAAGGTTTTTCATCTCCTAATTGTACCAACATTTTCTTGAAAGTCAAAACCCAGTTAAAGAATCTTTTTAAAGTACAAATGTTGCAATCAACTGGCAGTTTAATTTCTGGCAGTAACACACACTTTCTAATTCCCCAGGGTGCGGTTTTCCTGTTGCACTGAGCCAGCGTAGGCTGCCATGGAAATCAGTCAAGAGCTGGAATTGACTCAGTACCCAGCACAGTGACCGGAGACATTAGCTACAGTGGCAACCTAATTGTAATGTAATTTCAGTAATATACGCAGTTAGCACTGAGCACAATTTAGGGTTCCCTGCCTAGAGTTTCAGGAAAGCCATGCTGTTATTGTAATGAACCCACTGCTTTGCTGCTCCAGTTTTAGTCCTTAATTTTATTACTCAGGAAGAGTTGACTGGTTGTTTCTAAAACTTCTCTAAAAGAAAGAATGGTAATGACTCTGCATACCACTATCATATTACCTAGGAACTTTCTGTAAATGCTAGCTATTACTAGCTATTTCATACCTCATTACTATGCTTTTTGCATGGATTCTATAATTTAGTCTGCTTAACAATCCTTCAGGAAGGTACATCTGTTATCGCCATGTTTGGATAATTTGACCAAAGTCACACAACTAGTGAGAAAAGGTGGTAGAATTCAGACGTAGATCTGTCTGACCCCAGAGTCTATGTCATTGCTAAGACCACATCATGTAGTCTTATATTTACTAGTAGTTGCATGCTAATTTGCCTTCTCAATTGGAGCATAAGTTTCTTCAGGAGTTCTGTCTTTTTCAGGTACTTTGCAGACTCACCAAAATAGTCAATGTTTGTTCATTTAGAAAAAGAAAAAAAATAAGACGGAAAAGAAGAAAGGTGGGGGGGAAGAAAAAGGAGGAAGGGAAGAAGGGAAGGATGGAAGAAAGGAAAGGAAAGAAGGGAAGAAAAGCCATTAAAACAAAAATGGAAGTGGCTAAACTTAAGGTGAGAAGTCTTTATCAAGAATATTTTCCATTCAATTGATGATAGGGGCATTTTCATTCATTTGAAGACAGATTTGTATGATTACTAGAAAAAATGATAGTAATATTTCTTTTAAATGCCTGAGGTCTTACAAGTGGATTTAGACTAATTCTGAGATATTCATCTAGTGTGAGAAGCCGTGTGGTTTGAAATACATAGCATAGATTTGAATCATGGCTCCACTATTGCTAGCTGTGTGATCTTCCATAAATTGTTTAAACTAAACCTCAAATTCAATTTCTGTAAAGTGGATATAATATCATGCACTTTATAAACTTTTTGTGTGGATTCTACCTTATAACAGTTTTGGTGAGGTTGCTAGAATAAGATAGATGACTTGGGCTTTTCACCATAAGAGAACCCCAGGTAATCTCCTGTTCACCTTTGTTCATCTGGGGCCATATGGGATGCCCTGCTCACATTTGTTCATTTATTCCACAGGCTGTTTCCCCTAGTCCTTTACTGATTTTCTCTGGGAACACTTACTTTAAAAAATCATTTGCATATAAATCCTTGTCTTTGAATTCTGCCATATACTCTGTGATGACTCACAGGTAAGAAAACCAAGACAAGGTGAACTAATCTGTTTACTAATACTCATCTCATAGGATGGTTGGGTCAATTAAGAGAGATCAAATAGGACTACCCTTTCACAGAATAAGGAGTACTCAAGAAGGCTAACTACTTTTATTTACAGCTCCTCAGCACACTGCACTTAATATAATGCTTTTATTTACAGGATCTCATTTGACCCTCCTAAGCCTCCTGCAAAATCAATAACATGTTGCATCTTTATACCCATTTTAGAGATAACACTAAAAAAGTTCAAAAGAGAAGCAGCTTAGACCCAGTACCAGTCCTGTGAGAAGTTGTGCAAATTTTGACTCACAACTCTCCACAGCTATGAGTCTCTGTGCTCTAGTAGATTTTTAACTGTTTTATTTGTGGGGATGGTTCTCCATTTATTTACTTTTATTTATTTATTTATTTACTTACTTACTTACTTACTTTTTTTGCTGTAAGATAACCATTTTTTTAAAATTAACTTAACATACAATATAGTTGTTTTTTAAAAGCATATGTACAATTACACACTTAAAACTTGAGACTTCGGTGCCCAGCCCCCATCCATTCAGTTCCTTCCCCAGCATGGACCCCAAAGGTTTCTGCTGAATTTCTAGGGTGCTCCAGGACCCAGTTTGAAACTACCTCACTCCATAATGTTCAAAAAACTGCTCCAGCAGGAGCCCTGTCATCTTATAGCAAAATCTGAAGGAACTCAGCAGCTTAGGATGAAAAACTCAATCACTCCCATCCATCACTAGTGACAGGCAGGAAAACAATTGGATGTGTGTCCTGAGCACCTTGGTTTCTGCCAACTTGCTACCTTCGATGTTATTACTAATGGAAGAAGGAGAGAGTAAATGCCCTACTGTGTATAATATCAACCACATGAGACTTGATAGATAAATGTAACTTTTATAAAGTTTATGGATTTGCCATCAGGGAAAGCCTCCACTGTGTTTGCAGACAGGTTTTCAATGCCACCCCAGATATCTGGGCACTAAGAGATGTAAAGCAAACACCTATGCTCAAGGGAAGAGCTGCAGTCGATCTTTAATGCTCCGGTCAGAGGAGACCTTCAGTTCAAAGGATGAAGAATGAGGCTCCATAGGCTGGGCACTAAGAGATGTAAAGCAAACACCTATGCTCAAGGGAAGAGCTGCAGTCAATCTTTAATGCTCCGGTCAGAGGAGACCTTCAGTTCAAAGGATGAAGAATGAGGCTCCATAGCATTTATGGTTTCCTTTTGCCAGGTACTTTCTATCTGTTATTGCAGGCAAGGCGTTCATTGATCTTTTCTCCCAGCTGTTATTTATTCTCTCCTTTTAGCCTTAGCAAAGGAAGAAGATGAGAGTCCAGGTCCTTTGTCATTCTTCAATACTTCTGAACAGTGTAGCACTTTCTAAATAAGAAAACCAATATTTATTTTCTTCAGTGCTGCCCACTACATTTTGCTACCCTTGGGAATGCAAGGGTTACCCCTTGGGTAGAGAGATTGAGCAAGGTTGGAATTAAAAGTATATCTAATTTTCTTTCTTTTTTCACTCCCTATGGTGTTGGCACTCTCTAGCAGCACTGAACTACTTACAACCTCCCAAGACACAGCACACTCCTTCATCCCCATGGCTAGTCCCTCACTTTTTGTTTACATTTCTCTCTCTTCTTCACCTGCTCAGTTTCTTTAATCATAGAAAGGGGCATCTTTGCAGCAGGACCATTAGAGAAGAGTGCCTAGGCATTAGAAAGGTGCATGTTCTAATCCCAGTTCTATCACCTTTCTGCTGACTGATCTGAGGACAGCTTTGTAACTTCCCTGTGCCTTAGTGTCCCCTCCATGAAATAATAACAAGAGCACTCACTTCCTAAAATTGCTGTGAGAGATAATTATATTATGTAAAGAACTTAGCACAAAATAAGCACTCAGTAAATCAGTAAAGAATAATCATCATTGGATGTCATTTAAATGTAAGTAATAGTAATAACAATAACAACTCAAAGTTTTGAGTTTAACTCAAAGTTTTCTCCCAGAGTCCCTTCCCTGATCCAACAATAATCTAATTTAGATATGTTTTTCTGGACCTCCCTGGTAGCCTGCACTTACCTTTATCACAGAATTATGATGGTCAATTTTTACATCTCTTTCTACCTCTTGATTTTAAGTATCTAGATGTATGACTTATACTAGGCAATTTTGTGTGCTCAGCACATAACGTAGTAGCTACAACAGGGTAAAATAAATAATTAGTGACATTGTTTCCTTTGGTTTTTCCAACACATCAATCATTTCAATAAGCTTTAATATCTTGACTGTCCAAGCACATAGGTGTTGGAGCTATAAATATGTATTAGACATGGGCTCAAGAATTTATTGTTAAGATGGAAAAAGAGAGTTATAAACCAATAGCTTCAATTCAATGTAGGATATTCTATGATAGAGTGATGCACCGGGAACTACAGGAATATAAAGAGAACCTGAGTGCAGCTGAATGTGAAGAGGTAGAAAGGAAAGAATCTTGAAGGCCACCCAGTGAAGGAGATACTCAAATGGAATCTTGGAAAGTGAACAGTTGTTTAAGCAATAGGGAGCAGACTGATTCCTGCAGGCAGAGAAAATGCCCTCTGAAAGGGGACTAGAAATGGCATAATGAATGTAACACATGTCACACAGTTCAATATCCCCCATCATAAGTATCAAGGCAGTGGTAGATGAGCCTTGAGAGGCAGACAGAGGCCAGGTCACAGAGGACCTTGAGTGTCATGGTTGTAAAACACCAAAAGCCTGGGAAGTACAATGAGATATGTTTTTTAAAACAACTCAGCCCACAGTTTTGATCAGCTATTTAATGTGTGAGGATGACCTATATATTAAAATCCTCCACTTAAAGTGGCATAGATAGTATTCAGCTGGGAGAGCAATTGAAGTGTTGGTATTCAAAGTGGAGTTCCCATCATGAAACACCTTACAGGTTGGGACCACGAAGCAGAGGAAATAACAAAGTGCACGGACAGCAAATTGCCTCAGTAGGCAGAGAAAATGGAGCATGAGGTTGGAATTGTTGCTAACCTGTCACAAAAATACATGACTAGGAAGAAAACTTACCTGCGGTGAGGTTGCAGAAGAATGTCAGCACATAGTAATGAAAATGAAACTAGCATGGTCAAATCTAGCATCCCCATGAACCCATAATTAAGGAAGTGTGAACTCCACGGTCTCTTTGTTTAATGTGTGTCATTCATTTATAATTAGGGATTTGAACTGAATCCTTAGACCTAATTGTTATGATGGATATACCTATAGGAAGATTTTTCTCCACGTTGCCTCTTCTTAAAATGTCTATTAGGCGTCTGTTAATGAGGATTAAAACAGACATTTTAAAATTTATTGTTTCTTTGCTTGAAACTGCATGCTTAGTTTTAAAATTCTGTTCTGTAGCATCAATAAATATTGATTCAATCTTCAAGATTCTTTCTATGCAGTACCTTGATACCAAAAGATCTTGGAAAGTGCATATGTAAAATTAAAGACATATAGTATAACTGATTTGCCAGCTATTTTTATCATTTTAAAATTCAACCAAACTTGGGTAACTGACTGTAAGATACCAGACACTGTGCTGTGCACATTTTTACTTTATCTTGATTTAGGATTGCAGTAAAGTCATGACTTAGATCTTAGTATCCCCAAGAATTCCAAGTTCCAGAGAAGTTAAGTAACTGGTCCATACCAAAAAGGTTGTTAGAGGTGAAGATGTAATTTGAATTTAGGTTGGTCTGGTTCCAATAGTTACGCTTTCTCAATATATAGCATGTGATGTTACTGTAACAAATTCAGAATGCAAAATTAGAACAACATGAGACTTAAACGAAGTATCCTCCTGAGGAGAGCTATACCAATAACACATCTCCCACCAGAGTGACTGAGTTACCCTTCAGTTACCATGCAAATCTGGGTATGAATAAGACTGTGTGGTGGAGAATCACTGGTTCACCTAGGCCATCAGAATCTCTCACCTGAAACTGCATGTCAATAAGCTCCCTGTATTCTCCCTTACTCTTCCATCCCGATATATTATCAGCAGAAGCCACAGTGACCTCATTAAAATATGAACATTCTTCATTATATTTAATTGTCTTTTTAATAAGTTTTATTTTTTAGAGCAGTTTTAGGTTCACAGCAAAATTGAGTAGAAATTCAGAGAGTACCCATATGTGCCCTGCCTTCACACATGTACAGCCTCCTCTACTATCAAGATCTCCCACCCCAGCAGTAAATCATTTGTTACAATTGATGAACATATATTGACACATCATTAACATCCAAAGTCTATTGTTCCATGGAGCTTTACTCTTGATTTTGTACATTCTATGGATTTTGACAAATGGATAATGTCATGTATCTACCATAGTAGTGTCATACAGAATAGTTCCATTGCCCTAAAAATGCACTGTGCTCTATTAATCCCTTTTTCTCTTTTAACTCTTGACAAACACTGATGTTTTATTGTCTTCATAATTCAGTTTTGCCTTTACCAGAATGATATGTCATTGGAATCACACTGAGTATAGTCTCCATTCTTGTCTTTAAATATTCACTGCTGTTTAGCTCTCAGTCTAAAGACCAAGATTCTTAATTACCAGAGCTCATGAGGCCCTTCTGTAATCTGGCAGTCATCTCCCTCTTCATGTTTGCATGGCATCCCCAATGGCTTTTTTTCAATTTCTTGGATGTACTTTGTTTCCTCCTGTCAGAAGGTCCTTTCACATGCTATTTCCTCTGTCTGGAAACAAGTTATATTCAGTATTCTAATCTAAGTTAACTTATCTCAATCTGCAGGAATCTTTTCCTCATTTCTCAGTTTAGATCAGTTCCTTTGATATTTTCTTTCAGTAACTCTGGCCTCTTTTTCTCACTGTACTCATTACAGTTTTATATTATTGTCTTAACTGCATATAATGTGACTGACGTGGCTCTCCAATGAGACTATAAATACATATAGCATATAGCAGGGACCTCTCTGTACTGTTTATCACTACATCCCAGGCCTATTATATAATCTGACACATATTTGTGAGTGAATGAATCAATGAATGAATGAAAGAAAACATTTTAAAAACAGAAATCTATGCCTAGAAAAGGAGTTGTAGCAAAAGAACAAGTTCTTTCCAGTCAGATCTCAGTAGAATAAATTTCTTTTGAAAAGTTTCACAGAGATTGCAATCTTTTCATAATTGTGTATGTTTTATGCAAAATATGCAAAAATGTACAAATATATATCCAGGAAAAATGCACTGAACTTTGAGGTGAATATTAAAGAACTTATCTGTTGAGGTTGTGTTATTGCCTCAATATTCTGCTTCAGTGTGCTCTTATTTGTGATTTGAGCATTTGCATTCCTCTTTTGACTGACACTGTGAAATTTGCACAGTTTTAAAAAGTATTTATTGAGCACTTACTATACACTACAGAATTTTCTAGGCATAAAGATATAGCCATGAGGGAAACAGATAAAATTCTTCATGTGATGGGGTATACATTCAGCATCTAAAGATATCATGGTGTGGTAGGAAACAGATAAAACCTTTTAGAATCTTCTATCTCCCAGCATTTATTCAATTTGAGACCTAACAACTATCACTAGGTTCCCACAGACAAAGTAATTAATCTCTCTGGGTTTATAATCCTCTGACTAGAAGTATACTGAGACTAACTCCTTTATTCAGGTAAGCATCCTACAAATAGGGAATAAAATAATATTTAAAGTAAGCATTTGTTGTTTTGTCTGTCTTTGTGGGAGAGATGAGAGGTAGGGTCTTCTAGTTGGCCATCTTGCTCTTGTATCTAAAGGCTCAAGGGTCCCCAAACAGATTTAATCCGAAAAGGTCCTCTTCAAAACACATTGTAGTCAAATTATCAGAAATCAAAAACAAAGAGATAATTTTAAAAACAGCAAGAGGAAAGTTTCAAGTAACTTATAAGGGAATCCTCATCAGACTAACAGCAAATTTCTTAGCAGAAAGCTTACAGGTTGGGAGAGAGAAAATTTGTCCCTCTTTGCAGATGACATGGTCTTATATATAGCAAAACCTACAGACTCCACCAAAAAACTCTTAGGACTAATAAACAAATTCAGTAAAGTTGCATAATAAAAATCAATACACAAAAATTAGTAGCTTTTCTATATACCAACAACTATCAGAAAAATAATTCAAGAAAATAGATCCCATTTACAATAGTTACCCAAATATAAAATATCTAGGAATAAATTTAGTTGAGGAGGTGAAAGATCTCTACAATGAAAATTACAAAACAATGATGAAAGAAATTAAAGAGGACATTAAAAAATGGAAAATATTCCATGTTCATGGATTGGAAGAATTAATATCATCAAAATAACCATATTACCCAAAGCAATCTACAAATTCAATGCAATCCCTACAAAAACACCAATGACATTTTTCACAGAAATAGAAAAAAAAAAAAAAAAAACAATCCTAACATTCCTATGGAAGAACGAAAGATCCTGGATAGCCAAAGCAATCCTGAGCAAAAAAGAACAAAGCTGGAGGTATTATACTATCTGGCTTCAAAATACATTACAAAGCTATAGTAGCCAAAACAGTATGTTACTGGCATAAAAGCAGACACATGGACCAATGAAACAGAATAGAGAACCCAAGAATAAATCCATGTTATTTATAGCCAATTAATCTTTGATAAAGGCACCATGAACACACATTGGGGAAAGGACAGCCTCCTCAATAAATGGTGCTGGGAAAACTGGATATCTGTATGCAGAAGAATGAAACTAGATCCCTATCTCTCACCATTTACCAAAAACAAATAAAAATAGATTACAGATTTAAATGTAAGACCTGAAACTATAAAACTATTAGAAGAAAACATAGAGGTAATACTCCAAGACATCAGTCTGGGCAAAAATTGTATGCAGAAGACTTTTAAAGCACAGGTAACAAAAGCAACAATAGGCAAATAGGATTATATCAAACTAAAAAGCTTCTGCACAGTGAAAGAAAGAATCAGCAACAGAGTGAAGAGGCAACAAGCAGAACGGGGAAAGAAATTTGCAAACTATTCATCTGACAAAGGATTAATATCCAGAATATACAAGGAACTGAACACAACAGCAAAAAAAATAAAATATAATATAATAAAAATAAAATAAAATAAAAAATTGGAATAAAAAATGGACAAATGAGTTGAATAGACATTTCTATAAAGAGGACATACAAATGGCCAATACATACATGAAAAAAATGTTCAGCATCACTAATCATCTGGGAAATACAAATGAAAATCACTGTGATATATCATCTCACCCCAGTTAGAATGACTATTATGAAAAAACAAAAAACAAAAAAAAAAAAAATCAAATTCTGGCAAGGATGCAGAGAAAGGGGAATGCTAATACACTGTTGGTGGAAATGTAAATTGGTACAGCCATTATGGAAAATTGTAAGGAGGTGCCTCAAAAAGTAAAAATAGGGCTAGCTGGTTAGCTCAGCTGGTTAGAGCACAGTGTTATAACACCAAAATCAAGGGTTCGGATCTCTGTACCAGGCAGCCAGCAAAAAAAAACCCAAAAACCAAAAAACCTAAAAGTAGAACTACCATATGATCCAGCACTCCTACTGCTGGGTATTTATCCAAAGGAAAGAAAATTAGCATTTGGAAGAGATGTCTGCACCTCCACATTTACTGAAGCACTATTCACAATAGCCAAGATATGGAATCAACCTAGATCTCCATCAAGATGAATGGACCAAGAAAATGTGGTGTATATCTACACAATGGAATACTACTCAGACATGAAAAGGAATGAAATCTGTAATTTGCAGTAACATAAATGAGCCTGGAAGACATGTTCAGTGAAATAAGCCAGGCACAGAAAAAGATAAACACCACATGTTCTCACTCATATGTGGAAGCTAAGAAAAAAAATCAGTTGAACTTTTAGAAGTAGAGTAGAAGTGTGGTTACTAGAGGCTGAGAAAGATGGTGGGAGGAGGATAGTAAGAGGGTGGTTAACAGACACGAAATCACATATAGATATGAAAAATAAGTCAGTGGTGTACAGTTGAGCTAGGCATCTATAATTAATGATAATCTATTGTATGTTCTCAAATGGCTAGAAGAGAGGAGCTTAAATGTTCTCATCACAAAGAAATGATACATTTTTACAAGGACGAATTTGCTAACTACCCTAATTTGATCACTACACATCATATACATATATTGAAATATAACTCTGTATCTCATAAATATGTACAATTGATAAATTTCAATTATATAATTAATAAATAATATAGAAAGTCAGAAGGTGCCTTCTTGGTGAAATATAAAGCATCATTTATTTTTCATTCCTTATATAAAAAATGGAAATATTGCTTGTGCTTGCCTTAGGCTATATCCAACTCCATTTATCTCTTATGTGTAATAATTTATTCCCATTATAATATAGGACATGGCTCCCTTGTTTGAACTATTTTTCTTGGGCAATTTCTGAAGCAGATTTTCTGTTGTTTGCCCATTGGCTTCTTGATTCTTAAGCTCTTGACCACAGGGACTCAATATGTACTAAAGGTTTAAAAATACCAGAGGAAACAAACAGAAAATTTTTGTTTGCTGAATTTGAGTGAAATGTAATAGAAGTGAGTGTGTGGTTAACATGTTTGCCACAGACAATGCAATGATACTTATTGTACTTTCTCTCAGAAGTGGTTTAAGCAGATGATGCGTGACCTTTGCTTCCATTTCTCGAACATGGATGAGCAAGTGGGCACAAGCATCACAGTAATGCTCTCATGTCTCCTAAAAAAACACTCTAGCAACTCTAAACTACGAATAACAAGCCCCTTCCAAAGAAGATTAAGAACAAAATCAAGAGGAAAAACAGCATCCTATAAACTAGTGGTTCTCAAATGTTTTAACAAACACGTTAAAAATGCAAATTCTTCAGCCATCCTGGAGACTTAACTGAATCAGAAACTCTAGGGATGAGAGCCATATTAAAAAGCCTTCCAGGTGATTCTGATCCATGCTAAAGTTTGAGAACTACTGCTATAAACACAAGAACACAAGTGTGGGAATCAGCAGACCTGGGTATGATCCATGCAACGGGACTGCAGGCTAGATTTGTGTATAATATATTTAACTTTTCTGAGTCTCCTCTCTGTAAGTTAAATGGCAGTGGTAGAACAGGTATTAGTTTCCTATTGCTGTCATAACAGTACTACAAATTTAGCAGTTTAAAAACACGTATTTATTATCTCAAAGTTTCATAGGTCAGAAATCCAGGCACAGTATTGCTGAGTTGGTTTCTCTGCTTAGGATCTCACAACACCACAATTAAGGTATCTGCCATCTAAAGAATATGTCTGAAGGCTCTTAGGGAAGAACACACTTTAAAGCTTATTCTGGTTATTGACAGATTTCAAATCTTTGTCATTAAATTTTCTCATGCTTTGAATCTGTCCAGCTACCCCTTCGGCCTTCTTCTGTCACAAGCCAGAGAATGTTCCCTGCTTTTAAGGGATCATGTGATTACTCTGGGGCCACCCAGATATTCCAGAATGATCTTCCTATATTTAGAGTAACTGATTAGTTACCTTAATTACATATGCAAATTATCTTCACCATGTAAGATAATATATTTGCAGGCATGATATCTTCTCAAATTCCCAGTGTGTAATCTTCTTGGTGGCTATAACTCTGCTTACCACAGAACCCATTTTGTAGGTCCCACAAGAACACCACAAACATGTTTAGATGCATTGGAAAGGCTGAGTTTGGGAATCTGATAAAGCACTAACTTTAATGATTCCTTGAGAAAAGTGGTGATGAACTGTGGGTTGTCTTGTCTTAAATTACTACAAATAAAATCCCTTCTGGTAGGTGGATGAATAGGTAGAAAGTTATAAGTAGGTAGGAAGAATAAGTTCTGGTGTTCTAGGGTGACTATAGCTAATAAAACTGTATTGTATATTTCTAAATAGCTAGAAAAGAGGATCTTGAACATGATCACCACAAAGAAAAGATACACATTTAAGTGCCAGATACGCTGTCTACCCTGAGTGAGTCACATATGGATGTATTGAGACAACACACTGTACCCCACAAATATGTACAATTAAAACAAATTTTAAATGTTAAAAAAAAAACTTCTCTAAGTGACTTCTATGATTCATGTAGTTCTTGGAGTTCTAGAACTATTTCTTTCTGGGTGTAGATTAATGTGTAGATACTGTTGCAGCCAATGTGGCTGGATAAAACAAGGTACCATAGCAAAGGATAAAATGTATTGTTGGATTGAAGATAAATGTCATAGGATAACATCATGGGTGGGTCTAAAAGGCCCAGAACTAGCTCTTTCAGATTTTGCTGTGCCTGTTTTAATTGGTAGGTACTTCTTATGAAAGAAACCATGGACTAAAAAACTCTTGCTGTCTTGGTGCACTGAATAGGTGAATCTGGGATCAGAGTAGTCCGAATAGTCTGCTTTCTAGATTACACTCCTTTACCTTACTAAATGAATATTTTATTTTATAGAAGTTCAGAAAGAGAAAGTGACATTCCCAAGCTACCCCAGGAAGACAGAAATCTGGGACTTTAAGATAGGCAGTAATACCTCTCTCAGCTCTCCTATACGATGCCACCAAAAGGATAGAGTAAGATCCATTTACCAATGATTAACTTTTACTATTGATGAGCCTTATTTCCCATATGCATTAAAGCATTTGTAATTGCATTGTGTAATGGTTAATTTTAGATGTCAACCTGACAAAGAATACTTAGAGAACTGGTGAAGCATTATTTCTGGGTATATTTGTGAGGGTGTCTCCAGAGAAAATTGGCATGTGAATTTGTGAACTGAGTGGAGAATTGCCTTCAGTGTGGGTGGGCACTATCTAATTGGCTGTGGGCCCACATGGAGCAAAAAAGTAGAGGAAACATGACTCTCTCTCTCTCTCTCTCTCTCTCTCTGTCTCTGTCTCTCTCTGTCTCTGTCTCTCTCTCTCTGTCTCTCTCTCTCTCTCTCAGAGATGGAACACTCTTTTTTTATTTTACTTTTTCCCTGCCCTTGAACACTGAAATTCTAGACTATCTGGCCTTTGGACTTGGCCTAAGCCACTCTACATCATTCTACGGTCTCCATTTTGCAGATGGCCTGTCATGGGACTTCTCATCTCCATAATCAAGTGAGCCAACCCCCTTATATCCCTCTGTATCATCTGTCTGTCTATCTATCTATCTATAATCTACCTACCTACCTATCCATCCTATTGGTTCTGTCTTTCTGGAGAATTCTAACTAATACACACTGTTCACTATTGGTGCTTATTTATTATTTTCACGCTGATGTATTTGCAGAATATCTACATAGACCAAGAAAGCAAATTTGGGGAATTGATCTTGTGAAGTGAAGAAAAAGTGCTATTACTTTTTCAGAAATGGTGAAGTGCAAATCCTTTATTTACCCCCCTTAT
Source organism: Galeopterus variegatus (assembly GCF_000696425.1). Lineage (NCBI taxonomy): Eukaryota > Metazoa > Chordata > Mammalia > Dermoptera > Cynocephalidae > Galeopterus > Galeopterus variegatus. The sequence goes on from NW_007728243.1 coordinate 56,085, forward strand.
ATCCCTCTGTATCATCTGTCTGTCTATCTATCTATCATCTACCTACCTACCTATCCATCCTATTGGTTCTGTCTTTCTGGAGAATTCTAACTAATACACACTGTTCACTATTGGTGATTATTTATTATTTTCACGCTGATGTATTTGCAGAATATCTACATAGGCCAAGAAAGCAAATTTGGGGAATTGATCTTGTGAAGTGAAGAAAAAGTGCTATTACTTTTT
>NW_007728243.1:56446-58150 GCF_000696425.1 Galeopterus variegatus
CCAAGAAAGCAAATTTGGGGAATTGATCTTGTGAAGTGAAGAAAAAGTGCTATTACTTTTTCAGAAATGGTGAAGTGCAAATCCTTTATTTACTCTCTGTCATCTTTTCAGCTTGAATTTAATATCAGAGAAGCATCCCATCAGAGCCTGAGATGCATAGTGGTGATTACATAGTTACATTGCATGCTCTGCGGTTTCTTGATTATAATTGAGTCACTCACACAAATCTGAGTAAAGGCAGGAAATCAACCATTTGTAATGAATAATTCCTGCAAACTGGATGCAAGACTACATTTTATAAATGCAGATTAGATAATAGTACAGATTCTCAAGAAGAACCCTATGAGTAGGTATATTATATGGTCTCCCTCAATAACACATTTATTACACACAGTTAGGGAGACTGCATGTCCCAATTTGCCTGGGCCAGTCTTGGTTTACATATGTTGTTCTGCTGTCTTATTTAATATTTATCCTATATGAAAGTATCGAAATTGGGAAGAAAAATTATATGGTCATCCATCCTGTACAAAATACATATATAATACATATAGCTCTCAAAAGGCAGTGCATCATTTTGGAAATTGCATAAGTTTCAGACCCAGGTAGTCTTGATTTTAAATCTCAGCTTTGCCATTTATTAGTTATGTAACCTTGATAAAATTTTTTTAACCTCTAGGGTTCTGCTTCTTCATAAGTAAAAATGTAAAAAAAGCTAGTTCTGACTTTCACATTAAGATTGTTGTGAAGATTCATTAAATTCTGTATGCACAATGCCTGAAATATTCCCTGGTCTGTATGGGCTTCAGTAAAAGATTGATGTAAACCTATGGATAGATACATACACAAAAATAAAACCATATTCCCTGTTTCGGGACTTCCCTTTGCAAAGAAATTTCACATACGTTTCAAATAAACACAAACTGTATTCCCTTCTATCCCTCCAAAAAAAAACTCCACGAGATTTGTAATACTGGCTAATTTTACAAATAGAAAAGGACACGTGCATAAAATCAAATAATGTATAATGTTCACAGCATTTTTGACCAGCTAATACAAAGGGATTTGTTTTCGTGAAACCATTTCCTGCTAACTCTATCTCCTCCTCATCCCAGCTCTGCTGTTCACTTCCTTCTCCCTTTTTCTTTCTCTCTCCTCATTCCATGATCCTTGAAGGAGGCCAGGCATGACTGCCTCTCCACACCCCTCTGTCAGACATCGGTGGATATATGAGCTGTTGCAATTAGAAATGTTCCCAACCCTCTGTGACAGCTTGAGCCAAGCCCCAAGAGGGCAGAATGTGTATTCTCATGACTTTGGTTTTCTCCTTTAATGATAAACAGAATTCAGCTTCACTGAAGGAAGTCTTGCAGAGATTCACTGGGCTTCAGGGCCAAGTCCATTAGCCCTCTGATGCTTCATCTGCCTCAGCATCTCTTTTCTCCTTTTCTTCTGCAAAACCAATAGCTCATCACTGTTTTTTTCTGAATTCAACCTTTCAATTATTGTCTATGATACTAATAATTCTATTCAAGCTTGTTTCTAATATGAAGATCCACTGATGTAGTTAAATATCAAATATCCATGCTACTTTTCCTTTTAATTTAGATGCAAAAGGTAGGTTGAAAGATACTTTAATGATAGACATTTTATAATCTTTTATAAATACTTTTTTTTTTTTTTGTCCTTTTCGAGACCGGCTGC
>NW_007728243.1:58602-61999 GCF_000696425.1 Galeopterus variegatus
GGGCAGAATGTGTATTCTCATGACTTTGGTTTTCTCCTTTAATGATAAACAGAATTCAGCTTCACTGAAGGAAGTCTTGCAGAGATTCACTGGGCTTCAGGGCCAAGTCCATTAGCCCTCTGATGCTTCATCTGCCTCAGCATCTCTTTTCTCCTTTTCTTCTGCAAAACCAATAGCTCATCACTGTTTTTGTCTGAATTCAACCTTTCAATTATTGTCTATGATACTAATAATTCTATTCAAGCTTGTTTCTAATATGAAGATCCACTGATGTAGTTAAATATCAAATATCCATGCTACTTTTCCTTTTAATTTAGATGCAAAAGGTAGGTTGAAAGATACTTTAATGATAGACATTTTATAATCTTTTATAAATACTTTTTTTTTTTTTTGTCCTTTTCAAGACCGGCTGCACCGCACTCAGCCAGTGAGCGCTGGGAGTGCACCGGTCATCCCTATATAGATAAAGTATAAGTATTTCTGGAGTGTGAACCTATTGTGATTATATATGTATGTGTGCACGTGTGTTTTATATACACATACATATTCCAAAGAGTCTTCTAAATAACTCTAGCTCCTTTTTTGTGAAAATGTAAATGTGTTAACACACATACAGTCCTTTGGACAGTGAACAGAAAATAGTACACCCTAAATAAATGTCAGTTATTACTATCATATCATCCCCACCACCACCACCACAGTGTATTGAAATGACCTTTTACTGTAAATTTCTCCCCATCTGAAATGGAAGACCTTTTATGGAAGACATTTTATCTTTACAGACCCAGTGCTCACCACAGTGCCTGGCACAGAAGAGACAAATGTTTTCTGAACTAAATCGAGCTATAACTTATATACTTCTTTTATTTATTTATTTATTTAGAATATTCACGAGATACAAAGCTGATTGCCCCCCCTCCCGTCCTGCCCATGATGTAGGGGCCAGATTCATATTAGGGACATACCCATTACCAGAAATTGCTTTTGTACCCTTTGTCCCCTTCCAATTATCCCCCAACCTCCCACCCCCTCCCTATCTCCCCTCAACTTCAATTTGTAGCCCTAGGAATGTTCCCTCCCTCTGTTGGATCATGGGACTACTGTGGTATTTTTCTCTTGCCTTCCTTTCTCTCTTAGCTCCCACATATGAATGAGCACATGAGGTATTTATCCCTGTGTGCTTTGCTTGTTTCACTCAACATAAGTTTCTCCAAGTTCATCCATGTTGTTGCAAATGGGAGTATTTCATTCTCTTTTATGGCAGAGTAGTATTCCATGGTGTATATATACCACAGTTTCCTTATCCAATCATCTATTGATGGACATGTAGGTTGGTTACATATCTCTCGGCTATTGTAAACAGAGCTGCAATAAACATGAGAGTGCAGGTATCTCTTCGACATGATGATTTCCATTCCTCTGGATATATATCCAGAAAAGGGATTGCTGGATCATATGGAAGATCTGTCTGTAATTATTTAAGAAACCTCCAAATTGTTTTCCAAAGTGGTTGTACTAATTTACATTCCCACCAGCAGTGCAGTAGGGTTCCCTTCTATCCACACTCTCACCAGCATTTGTTATTCACCGTCTTTTTGCTCATAGCCAGTCTAACTGGAGTGAGGTGGTATCTCAATGTGGTTTTAATTTGCATTTCCCTGACGACTAGTGAAGTTGATCATTTTTTCATGTATCTGTTGGCCATTTGTATGTCTTCCTTTGAAAAATGTCTATTCATCTTCTTTGCCCATTTCTTAATTGGGTCATTTAATTTTATACTGTATAATTGCTTGAGTTTTATGTATACTCTGGATATTAGTCCCTTCTTGGATGCATAATTGGCAAAAATTTATTCCCACTCTGTAGGTTGTCTTTTCACTCTGTTGATTGTTTCTTTTGCTGTTCAGAAACTTTTTAGTTTGATATAGTCCCATTTGTTTATTTTTTCTTTTGCTGCTTGTGCATTTGGGCTCATGTTCATAAAGCCCTTAGTAATTTTCCCTTAGTAATTTTACAGTTTTGGGTCTTATACCTAGGTCTTTAATCCATTTTGAGTTGATTTTAGTGTATGGTGAGAGATGCATATCTAGTTTCATTCTTCTGCACATGGATATCCAGTTTTCCCAGCACTATTTGTTGAAGAGGCAATCTTTTCCCCAATGTAGATTTTTGTTGCCTTTGTCTAATATCACGTAAGCCTGAGGAGTGATTTCTGGGTTCTCTATTCTGCTCCACTGGTCTGAATGTCTATTTTTATACCAGTACCATGCTGTTTTGTTTACAACAGCTTTGTAGTATAATTTGAAGTCAGGCAGAGTTATGCTTCCAACTTTCTTTTTTTTTTTCTCCAGATTACTTTGGCTTATTTGGGGTCTTTTGTGTTCTCATATGAAAGTTAAGATTGTTTTTTTTTCCATTTCTGTGAAGAATGCCATTGGTATTTTGATGGGGATTGCACTGAATATGTAGATCACTTTGGGTAGTATAGACATTTTCACAATGTTAATTTTTCCAATCCAAGAGCATGGAATATCTTTCCATCTTTTTGTGTCTTCTTTAATTTCTTTCAGAAGTGGTTTGTGATTCTCATTGTAGAGGTCTTTAACCTCCTTGGTTAAATTGATCCTTAGGTATCATATTTTTTTGGTGACAATTGTAAATGGGCTTACTTTCTTTATTTTTCTTTCTATTAATTCATTATTTGAGTATGTAAATGCTACCAATTTCTGGGCATTTATTTTATATCCTGCAACATTACTGAAGTTGCTAACCAGCTCTAGGAGTTTTTTCATAAAGTCTTTATGTTTTTCTGTATATAGTATCATGTCATCTGCATATAGGGGAAGTTTGACTTCATCTTCTCCAATCTGGATTCCCTTTATTTCTTTCTCTTGCCCAATTGCTCTAGCTAGTACCTCCAGCACTATGTTGAATAGTAGTTGTGAGAGTGAACATCTTTGTCTTGTTCCTGTCCTTAATGGGAAGGCTTCAATTTTTCCCCATTCAGAGTAATACTGGCAGTGGGTTTGTCATAAATGGCTTGTATTGTGTTAAGATATTTTCCTTCTATACCTAATTTGTTGAGAGTCTTTATCATGAAGGAATGTTGAATTTTGTCAAATGCTTTTTCAGCATCTATTGAGATAATCATATGGTCCTTGTCCTTGAGCTTGTTGATGTGACGTATCACATTTATTGACTTTCATATATTGAACTATCCTTGTATCCCTGGGATGAATCCCACTTGATCATAGTGTATAATTTTTTTAATATGTTGCTGTATTCTAATTGCTAATATTTTGTTGAGGATTTTAGCATCTAGGTTCATCAAGGATATTGGCCTGTAATTTTCTTTTTTTGTTGTGTCTTTATCTGGTTTTGGTATCAGAGTTATTTT
>NW_007728243.1:62983-66033 GCF_000696425.1 Galeopterus variegatus
CCAAGTCAAGGGTTAAGATCCCCTTACCGGTCATCTTTTAAAAAAAAAAAAAAAAAAAATCAAAGCCTTTTGAATGTGCACCATCTCTATCATGTTGTTCAGAGCACCCCAACACATCACTGAGTGAAAGAAGCCAGACACACACGAGGTTGTGCTTTTTTTTCACTTATGTAAGAGCAGAAATAGGCGAAATTAATCTAGAGCATTGGAAGAAAGGATTATGGTTACTCTTTGGACAAAAGTGACTGGAAGAGATTTTCAGGATGGAGGGGTCTTTTAGTATTTCTTGAATCAGGTGCGGTGGAAGGGAGGGGCCTGGAACTCCTCCCCTGCCTGAGTCCAAGGCGGCGGGGGAGCAGGGGGGCTGCATGGAGCCATCTGTTCCACTGGCTGGCTGGTGCTGGTGGGCTCACCTGCGCAGTTCTAGGTACTTCTCATACAAAGTCTTACCTCAAACAAATATATTAGTTACTGTAATTATCTGGATTAAAGTATTCAGAATAAAATATTTAAATAAGATTGTTATATTAATTTTAGATAAAATCAACTATCTTCTTAAAGATATGAAAACAAATGTGACAAATTATATAAAATGTGATGTATACACATAATATGTGAGTGTAAATACATACATATAGAAAGATAGTATCCATAGAATAAAACGTTAGCCCTTTCCAGCCCACAAATCATCCTGCAATTGTCAATCCAATCTCCCCCTCTTTTTGCATCCTTTAGAGGACGAAACCTAGACCCACATAATAAAATTCTGAGAAGGAAATTTAGAGGAAGAAAGACAAAGTCTTATAGCCTGGGCGCAAAATGTTCAGCACTGAATATAAAATGCTGCAGAGTGTTCAAGAGGTAGATGACAGCAATCTGATCACACAATTGCTCATAGAAAAACAATTGACATTTTCCTTGACCACTCTATTTTCCCACAACTCTACCTCTAAACCATCATTAAATCTTGTCACTTACACTTGAAAAATATACACTAAGACCTTGGTCGAATTGTCATCATTCCATGTTTCCTAACTTGCTTCCCTTCTTCTGCTTTTAACCTCCTATAGACTACTTGCAGCAGGGCATGCAGAGTAACCCTTTTGAAACAGGATTCTCAAAATGCTTCAACAATTCCCTACCTTTCTCAGAGTAGAGCTCAAGACCCTTATTGCGTAGTAAGCCACCAAGTAAGATTGCCAGATTTGCAAATCAAAATACAGAATGCATAGATGAAAATACAGAATGGTTGTACTGAACTGTAGCAAAACTTTGCTGTTCTTTCATGTCCAAAAGAGGAGGCTCCGCTCAAATGTCACCTCGCCAGAGAGGTTTTTCCTGACTAACACTTATCATAGCACTTACCACCACTTCACAGACAATAATAAAAAGTATTGGCATCTCTTTCCATTAAAATGCGCAGAGAACTTGATTTCTTACTGCCTTGTTACTAATAACTAGACTATTGCTTGCTACAGTAACTCTTTAGTGGACAAAGGTTTGTCCAGAGATTCAAGAATAAACAATGGAAGTATTAAAAGTTTCAATACATCATGTAAAATTGCATTACTAGGAAAAGGCACAGTTACAATTGGAAGCCATTAAATCCAGCCTCTTAATCACTATCATTGTGTTGAAAGCAGTATATAGAGGCTTCTTTCCTCTCCTGTCTAGATCTTTGTTCTTTGTTCATTATTCATAATAAAAAAACATTTTTTTTCTGGAATAGATTTTGAAAAAAACTCATGAACTTAATATTCTGAATGTTCTCTTCTTAATTCTTATACATAATGCTATTTACTTTATAGTCCTCAGTTTTCCTGTAATTCAAATGGATTAGAAAACAAGGAAGCAGTAATGATGGATATTGTGTTTAGGGTAACATTGGCAGCTCTCTAAAAATTCTATTATAATGATTTACACTGTCTAACCTAATAATCACTCTCATATATACTGGATTGCCCCCCCACACACACACACACACCCCATCTGCCTGCTAGAAACTCATAAAAATGGGAATGAGGGGAAAAGGAAGAAAGAATTAATATAATTCCATAATTGTAATTCCAGAAAGTATGCTGCTAAATCAACTTCTAAAGTAAATATTATTTCAAAATATCCTAATACGAAAGTGGAAACTGAATTTTCCATTTACTAAATGTGAAAACTTGAGTCATTTTACTACCTCTGTAAAATAAAACATTACTTATAATCAGTAAATACACTGATTTCTACACACTAATCCCTAAAGGAGCTTCATACGTGGCAAGGTAGCGTTTCCTATCTGAACATACCTGTGACAGAGAAGGGTGGTGAGTTCCCCTTGACCAAATAAATCGTTCACACATCACATTCCTTTTTAGCAACCATTTTTTGAGTAGTGATGGTATAAGAAAGAAAACATATTCACATTTTTCATTTTACTGAAAAAGTTACTGAGAAATGGAGGATTTTCATAATCACTAAAAGGACCTACAGGACAAGGATCCCCGTCTTTCTACTCTCTATCCTTAGCTATATGCTATATTCTTTGAGGAAATATGATTCAAGCAATATTCTACACAAAGCATGCTTCCAAGCAGCTGAAAACAAACATATTAAAAATTCAATCTAATTACATCTTGAAGAAAAATATGTTTTTGTTATAAACAGCCCTAATCATATTCGTTTCTTTCTTTCTTTCTTTATTTATATATGTTCAAGAAGCTGTGCTTGGGTGAAATAAGCCTAATGGGAGAAGCAAGGGATATAGCTGTGTGAGGGTGTTCTCTTATACAGGTTTTTGGTGTCCCTCTAGGATCACTTTGACTGGACAAGTGTACTTCCCACATAGGATTGTTTTAAGCAGTATAAAAGATAACATACACTAAACACTTTGCATAATTTTTGACATATATCTCAGATTCAATAATTAATTTAGTAGTTATTTGTTATGTCCTACAATACATTAAATTTCTGCAGTATGGAGTGTTCAGGTAACTTCTCCAATATTCGTGAGGGTTCTGGATCTTCTAAATAAGTGCTTACAGGGCTATAAACCCCACTCAGCA
>NW_007728243.1:66303-69645 GCF_000696425.1 Galeopterus variegatus
CATCCAGGATATTCAGTCTTTGACAGACTGAGTTATTAGAGCCTTGAGCTCAAACGGTGAAAACTGCCATCGCATTACCAAACTTTAAATTTGACTTGATAAAACTACATACAATTTTAATCTAATCTAACAGACCTCAGACTTAGTCGGGGATCCCAAACATCAGAAATCACATGATAACGAAGAAAACTCATTCTCAAAAGGTAAAAGAAAAAAATTAAAACTGTGATTCTGAAAGTAAAATTGAATAGAACAATATATGTGAGAATGCCAGCCAGGCTAGCTGATTGTGACAGAAAATTTTTCTTAGACCTTTTCTTAAAACCAAAAAATGTGCTAAGTGTCTTCAAGGTGAACAGACTGTTGAACGTTGTACTGCAATAGTATTACTTCTGTTCACACTTTCAATACTGAATGCATGTAAAATATTTAATTAAAAAAACAATTTTGAAAAATATGTGTGGATATATTTGAGGTCAGGATCTGACATCATTTATCTTTACATCTTCAGTGCCTGGCTCAGCTGCGCCAAATCTCTTCCAGTTTCACTCCAGGTCTGTTTGCTACTTCATGCTCTTGAATTCTCTGCCCTGGGCAGTGGATCTCCATAACCACATTGACAGTTCTCTTGCTCTCTGCTTCCTATTAAGTTTGGCTAAAAAAACCCCTTCAGGGGCCCAAAAATGTCATGAAGGACAGTGATATCAGCATACTTAATCCCCAGTTTTTCTCCCTATGAGATCACCTTGAGCCAGCTGTGTTCCTTGACCAAGAGTTACTGATTTCAAAAGGGCATTCTGTACACTAATATTTGTCAAATATTAACATGCATTCAAATCACCTTGAGAGCTTATGAAAATGTAGTTCTAATTCTGTAGGTCTAGAGCTGGGTCTGAGAATTTTTTCCTTTCTAACTAGCTTCCAGGTGAAGTCAATATTGCTATTCTGTGGACCACATTTTGACTACCAAGACTTTATATGACTGTCTCCTTCTGTTTTCTTATTTCCTGTTTCTCATATCGCTTCTGTCCCAGGGATAGTAACATTGCAGGTGCTAATAGCTCGTGGGTTCTACACTATCCCTTGTGGTCTCCTTAAAATATTCCCTTTGAAAGGAAAGCCAACCTCCCTCAATTGGCTGGTTGGTAACTTCTGATATACCTATTTTTGGTGCATAGTAGGAATTCAATAAATGTTCATGAAACCAATCTCATTATAATACAATTAGATTGCATAGGTGGAGCTTTTATATATATATATATATTTACCTATTTTTGGTGCATAGTAGGAATTCAATAAATGTTCATGAAACCAATCTCATTATAATGCAATTAGATTGCATAGGTGGAGCTTTTATATATATATATATATATGTATATATATATATATATATTCTGTATAACGTATGTGTCAAATAATCTCTAATTCATAACGGGAAGGCATGAAAGAATCACTTGATATTTAATAGTTAAAAGATTAGTGGAGACTTTAAAACTAAGTAGCTTCTGTTATTTCCTTACGATATTCAATATAATGGCACAGAAAACTGATACTAAAGTAAATAAGATAGTCACACAATTGAAACTGCTTAATTTGGAGAGAATTTGACATTTTCCTTAAGCATGTATACTGAACAATAGCAAGTCACACAAGTTGCAACAGATCAGCAATTCAGGAAACAATGTGACATTCCAGAAAGTAGTCATTATAAAACTTCTACCCAATATTCAAAAGCAGCTGAACTGTAACATATGCTATCTAAGTGAATTCCTTTTCCTTCAGAGTATGTATTTAATTAACGTTAACATTTATGAAATTTGGAAATGCTAAACTCTTCAAAAGGCATATGTATTTATCAAAACAGCTTAGATATCCATATTAGTTTGATCTACTAGTAAACGTCTACCAATGACTTGGGTTTCAAAAGCCAGAATGGAAAGACAGCTGCATTTATTCAGTAAATTCATTGAAATTTTATTCCATACCTATTACCTTTCATGTTCTGTAACAGATTCTATATCTGAGTTGAATTTCATATTGTCATTCATGAGTTTGAGTCTCATCTATATCAAATGAGAACTAAGTGACACTGGAAACTACAATTAATCTGTTGAAAATATTTTTATAAAGCTAGTATATGTGAAAACACCATTAACCATAACTGTGGGCTAAAACTGAGACTTTTTATAAATATATGATATGCATGAGATGTCTTATGAATGTGTCAAGAAGAATTATAATTAAAATAACAGTTTGAAGATTTTTATTGACACCTTTTTCCTGCTTTCTTTCATAGTGAAGAGAGAAACAAGGAGAAATAGTTATGAAATGTGTGGCCTTTTGATGCCACCTTCAAAATCTGTTTTACCCAGTTATTTTAACAGACATATTTTTAGGAGCAGTTTTAGGTTCACAGCAATTTGATCAGTAGTTCACATATACCCCTTGTCCCCACATTTGTACAGCCTCCTCTGCTACCAACATCCCACACCAGAGTGGTGCATTTGTTATCATTGATGAACCGTCGACACATCATAATCACCCAAAGTCCATTGTTTACATTAGAGTTCAGTCTTGATTTTGTACATTCTATGGGTTTGGATAAAGGTACAAAGACATGAATCTACTATTATTGTATCATACTGCATTGTTTCATGGCCCTAAAAATCCTCTCTGCTCTGTCTATTCCTCCCTTTTTCTCCTCTAACCCCTGACAACCACTGACGTTTTATTGTCTTCATAAGTTAGATTTGCTTTTCCCAGAAGGTCATATCATTGGGATCACACAATATACATCCTTCATCCTTGTTTTCAAATAGTCATTGCTTTTTAGCTCTCAGTCCAAAGACCAAGATTCTTAATTAGTACAGCTCATGAGGCCCTGCCACAATCTGGACATTACCTCCTTCCTTCTTCACATTTGCATGGCATCCCTGATGGCTTTCTTTCAGTTCCTTGGATGTATTTTGTTTCCTCCTGTCAGAAGATCCTTGCACATGTTATTTCCTCTTTCTGGAAACTTAAGTTATATTCAATATTCAAATCTAAGTTAACTTATCTCACTCCGTAGGAATCTTTTCCTCATCACTCAGTTGAGGTCAGTTCCTTTGCTATTTTTTTTCAATGACTCTGGCCTCTTTTTCTCACTCCACTCATTTCAGTTTATCCTATTGTCTTAAACACACATAATGTGACTGTTGTGGTTCTCCAATCATATGATAAGTCCATTTGTTATATTCTAGGAGTTGTATAATTTTTAATTTACATTTAGGTTTATGATCCATTTTAAGTTTATTTTTGTGAAGGGTAAAAGGTCTGTGTCTAGATGCATTTTTTTTTTTT
>NW_007728243.1:70406-79960 GCF_000696425.1 Galeopterus variegatus
GGGGGGGCTCAGAACAAACCTTATGGGCTACAGTGACTGGCTATAGCCATCCCACTGTGTCTGGTTGCTGTGCTTGCAATAAAATGTTTGTGAACTAGGGTTGCCCATTGCATGTTCACTAAGGCAAATTACTGTGGGAGATGCCATTAGGACCCATTTATTCAATGGTGGCCTGCTCAGCTCATTTCTCTGGGTACTAGTGCCTACATGCTACAGGTGGAAGGCCAGCAATAGCCAGGATCCCTTCCAGAGGCAATGTAAAACAGGCTTCCACACAAGGACTGAAAATTTAAATTATTAAGGAGCAATGAAAATCTAGCAATGTGGATTAAGTAAGCAACAAAGCATGATTATGAGTTAGAATACTCAGTATTATAAAATGAGGCCTCTTCAATCCGTTTCCCTAAAAGTAGAGCCTGAGGAGAGATTATCTTTGAAAATCATTGTTGGAAGAGTGTTCTCAAGATAAACCCACAAGAAAACGAGGCAAGCAGGATAGAGATGAAGAAGCCAAAGAAATATGTCATATCGGCTATAGTCTAGTCTCAGCATGATTCTATGGCAAGCTCTCAAGCCAAAATTGTCCCACAGTTTTGAACTATCTGGAGATAAAGGGGCTGAGCCGTTGAGTTGTTGTACAGTGTCACTCAGTTATTGTCTACAAGCTGCCCCAGAGAAGGACATGCACTCGCAGACATTCATAATGAGGTAGTTCCTAAAGGCAATTCTCTAAAAAAGGAACAATTATGAGAATAACAGCTGTGAATGCACATAGCAGAGGGGGACAAGGGTATACTTACCCACTCAAAGTGATCCTAACTGGGAACCAACAGCATCTGTGAGAGGCCCTCTTCGCACCACTGGATTGTTGCTTCTCCCATTAAGCTTATTCCATCCAGGCACAGCCTCTCCATGCTCTGGTTGGTTACAATTTGTGGAGAAATTTATAAGAGAAAGGTTAATGGGACATACTTCTCTAGTCCTGCGTTGGTCCAAAAACCATAACATCATCTGTCTTTTCTACTACCTTTTTAAGTTCCCCTTCCCCTTGGCTAGCACTTCCACTGGTCTAGATTGCTTTCAAGGTGAAATACCAGACTCCCATCCCTGAGGGGCCTAAGTTTCTGGTTAGCATGCACTTATCAGGCTATAGTTGTAGCACCTGCCTATTTAAAGTTAGAACTAGGCTTAGGAAGATCAAGAGATGCCTCAGGATCACCTAAGTGCAAAACATATCCCTCCCTGCCAGTGTGATACAGCAGCATAGTTACTTAAAGAATTCTAACTCCTTCATTTGTCTACTGACCTTCTAACTCCAAGTCCCCAGGTGGTGGACATGGCACTGTATTGAGTGGGACTTTTATTATGTGTTTTGGTAGGAATAGTTTCCATCTGAAAACCTGAACCTCTAGACCCACAGAGCCTAATTTTGGGGAAGGAGCAGAAATCCCTAATAACTCAAGGAACCAGTGGAAATGATGGTGAGAGTGGTCACTCCTGCTCTCAAACTTTGTTTCCAATACCCATTTTTTCTCTCTATTGAGGTACCTACCTCAACTTAAGGTATATTCTGCATCCCAAAAGATGCAGTACCCTCAGTGAGCATCATGTCCAATTTGATGTCTCAGTCACATATTTTAAAGATAATCCCACTACTCTTTCAGGGCAGAAATTTCTAGACGGTATCATTTGCAGTAGTAACAGTGAATCTCAATGGCATGTGCCCATCACCGCTCCTGCTGTGCCTAAATGTAGGTCCCTTGGTCCAAAGAAAAGCTATGTCGTATCCCACGTCAGTAGGTCAGACACTTGTGAATTCTCAAATAGTGCTTAGGCTCTGAGGGGGAAAAAAGTATAGCACATGTGCAGAAAGAGTAGCACGCATCGCCTTTTTTAGGGAAGGAGTCCAGAGTAGTCAACTTCCCACCAAGTGGCTGGCTGTTCTCCTGGAAGGATGGTACTATCTCAGGAGTACCATGTAGGTCTCATTTGCTGACAGCTTGAGCATGTACCAGCAGCAAGAGCCACATCAGACGTGATGAGAGGGACCATGTCATGAGGCCTGTCTCAGGATCCGTTGACCAAAGCAGTTCTTTCCTTTCACTATGACTACTCCATTCAAAAGTTCATTGCACAAGCATTGGGGAGGCCAAGGAAAGAAGCTTGCTAACATCTACTGTCTGAGTTATCCTATTCTCATTGTTCATTGTCTCTTTTGTGATGGATACTCTCCGATAGGCATTACTATGTTATAGGAGATTCCCACACATTGTGCCAACTTCTTTAGGCCTGTTCATTTGCCTCTTCCCGCAACCTCCTTCTCTCAATCTTTCAGTCTTTCTCAGCAGTGGTACATAATAGGTTTGAGACATACAGCAACTAGGTTAACCTAAATGGACTGAAAGAGACGTATCAGAGAGTAGTTGAACCTTCTATTAATTAGAAACAAGAAAGGCAAAAATATGGTCACGTAAGCCCACGATATTCTAGACACTGGTATTTTTGTTTTAACTTTATTTATAACAGGAATTTATGCAGGTGCATAAAAGGGACTTAGTGAAAGATTACCCTGTAACTGGTATTTGATTGGAAGCCAAGGAGGCCACTTGGTGGGAGGGGACAGTGGTGACAGCATATGCCCCAGTTCTGACCTATGGTGAAGGTTTGTGAAAATGAGAAGAGGATGAACTTGAGAGATATCGAGAAGGTTGAATCTAGAATTTGGTGATTGATTGGGGTATAAATTTAAGTGAGATTTATTTTTTAAAAATTCAGGGAGTTTTGGCATTATTTAGTCTCTCGGGACAACAGAATAATTCTTTATTCAGCATGTTAAGAGCACCTAACAGAAAAATACAGATGGTGCTCACACCTGGTATTTAAAAGACGTTCCTTCCTATAATTACTGCACTATGTATATTCCCTAATAATATTTTTGATAATTGATACAGTATTATTGCATTAGTTTTTGAAATGTGATTTTTAGCTTCAAATATACCGAGCCACAGCTTCAGCTGCTTTAATTTTTTTCTCCCCTTCTGGAAGTTAATAATGCTCCTGAAAAAAGCAATTAAACTAAAATATAAAGCTTCATTTTGAAGAATAAGCAGCTTGCAACCTGGTTTAACGCTGAGACGGCACTAATAACACAGCACTTATGATCTAAGGGAGAAAATGAAAATCTTTATTATTTCCCCAAATGATGGAACAACCAGAGCCTAAAGACACACTATCACCATTTATTGCATTAGATAACGTGCATTTTTGTAAATGAAATGCTTACTTCTGAGCATTATATCTGCCACTTTAGTGATTTGGCTAAGCAGTTAATTTGATCTCCACACATAAAGAACTCTCACGTCATTTCAAGACTCAAAAGCCAAGTGGAAAGGTGAAAGGAAAACAGAACCAGGCAGAGCCAGTGAGGCAGCCTCTACTCAGCGGTCCACGATGGGGCATGAATACTCATTTGACTCAACCCAGGGAAAATAATCTTTGCATTTTAAGATAGGGCTATTGTAAGAAAAACCTTCTTTCTAATCCCAACACTGCTTTCGACAAGGCTGAGGATAAGACAGGCAGTTTATTTCAGTAAAATAAAAGTGAAACTTGGCTTTTAACTGAAGGATTTAAGCCTTGTTACTCTACTAGCCTCAAGAAATTGGACCCACTCTTGAAGTTGGCATACTCTTGGAGGTTTTAACATAAAGAAAAGCCTTTCACAGACAGCCCTTATGCCCCAGAAATAAGCATATAGTTGTTTGATTGGACCCTTGAACTAGAAACTGCCATTCTAAAGAGGAAGCTCCATATTTAAGGTAAAAGCCATATTAAACAAACGATTTATACTTAACAAAATACCTCATATTTCAAAGCACTGAACAGCACACTGATGGTAGCAAGAGGTGGTCACTCTGCTCAACTCTTCTGCTGGTGGTCAGTAAGAAACTGGGATGAAGATTGTGTTTCCTCAAGGAAAGCAGTGTATCCCTTATTATCATGGAGACCCTCATGCTAAATGGCACTACATTTATACGATACATGTTTTTTTTCCTGGAAAAAGATTCAAGTTTGACATTAACAGATAAGAAGAAATCCATGCCTTATTCTACTCCCCTGCCTCCCATTGGCTGCTAAGGTCTTAGCTCTCTTTGCATCCCCTGTCTTATTTCAGGTAATATCTAAATACACCTTGGGTTAATCCATTTCTGTTACTTATAACAGAATATCTGAAACTGGGTAATTTGTAAAGAAATAAAATTTATTTCTTAGTTTTGGAGGCTGGGAAGTCTGTGATCCAGAAGGCACATCTGGTGAGGGCTTTCTTCTGGGTGGGAACTCTCTACAGAATCCCCTGGAGACCAGAGTACCACATGGAGAGAACAGCAAGAGCTCTCTCATGTGCTCCTTATAAAGCCATCAGTCCACACCCATGATAACCTACTATTCCACGAATGAATTAATCCTTTTGCAAGGACACAGTCCTCATAATCCAATCACCTCTCAAAGGCCCCACCTTTCAAATATCATAATCAGATTTCCCACCCTTTTAACTCTGTCATAGTGGGGATCTAGTTTCCAACACATGAACTTCTGGGGAGCACATTGGACCCATAGCACCCCTCTTCTCTTCCTAAATAGTTTTAGGTATAGTTTATCCAAACAATTTTGATTTCCTTAGAGAACAAGTTTTTGGTTTTAACTTTTCTTGCAGTGAAGTTCTGCTTTCAGCTTTTGTTGTATGAGAAAGTACTTATTTCACCTAAGTTTTTGAAAGTAGCAACTTCTCACAAAGCTATTGGAAGGACTGAGAACAAAAGCATGAAAATGGGAATAGGTGAAGGAGCAAAAAAGGACTGGGGGACTTTAAATGAAAACATGCAGTAGCTACAAACCCTGGACAGAAGTCTACAAGTTCTAGCCTGCCACATTTCCTACTGTTTTCTGGTCAGCCTAATGTAGTTCAGAGGCTTCTAATTCCATTAATGCAGAGGAGAACCTATGAAGGAACAAATGAGAACCTGAGACAAAGCACTTGATGTAGCTTAGGTGGGAAAACTTTTTGGAGAGCTATATGGCAATAACAATGTCTTTTAAAAGTCCATATATTTGGATCCAAAAATGTATTTCTTGAATCTAAAAAGGAATACTCCTGTATGTGCTCAGATTTATGTACATGGACAGGTACTGCAGAATTGTTCTAATATTTTACTAGCATTAAATAGAATAAAAATACACAAATGTCTAGCAGTAGGGTCATGGTTAAATAAATTTTAACATATATCGATATTATGAAATTTTACAATAGCATATTAGCTATATATAAACTGAATAAAAAAGCCTTAAAAATATATATTGAATGAAAAAAATTCATAGAGAAAATAACTATGTTACTCCACAAAGGATAGAAGAAATCTCTACAAATAATTTTAATTATCCCATGAATATTTATTGCCAAATTTTAGGCAAATACAAAAACAAACAAGCAAAACCTTTTTTTGAAGTAGGCAGGCTAAATGTTTTATGATGGATGATAAAAACTCAGATAGTTATGATTTCAAGCATTCTTTATTAGATTAGATTCCATTGTCACATAAATGTTCAATTTTTACTATGTTCATCTACAATAACTCTTGCACTTGGGAAGGACACATCTATTTCTTAATTGTTTTTTTCTTTTCAATCTAGGTGCCTGAATGTTGAATTCATATAATAGACAGTATAATTGTTGTAGTTGTGGTTGTTATTATTGTTAACTATCATTATTAATTATTTTTATTAATATTGATTATTAATTCTACATTATTAAATGTAGAATTTATGGAATGCTTAATTATGTCCTGGCATTATGTTACATGGTAAAGTACATAGGATTATAATGTGAATTTTCATATTGACCGTCTCATGTTGGTAAACTACAATACCTATTACATAAAAGAAAAAAGTTAACATACATAAGTGGACTATCTTATATTGGAATAAAACCCCAGATAGCTTGACTTCAGGGCCCGCACATTAGCCATTGTCAAAAAACTTAGTGGACATGAAGTTTGTTTAAAGACATAGGAGAGATTTTGACCAACCTATCTATGCTCATGCCTGTACTGGATGTCACTGCCTGAAATGTTATTCAGGTCTACCACCTTATTGACTTCTTTTCCAGGAAGGCATTCTTATTGTCTTTTCCTCTAGTGGCTATATTAAGCCATTTCATCACTAGTGAGAAGGCAGTAACTTCCTTTTTAAAGCAGTATCTTTTGCTGGATATTACCCCAAACGCCCTACTTGGACCTTCCTTAATTAAACAAATGCTACCCTAAGCTTTTCAACCAAGTTGGAATTAAATGCTTGTGAAGGTCTCTATGGCTGGGGGATTGTGTGCGGGTGTCCTCATTTCACACTCTTCGCTTTTTCCAGTAGACAGGCCCAGATAACAACAGACCATGACTTGGTCTCTTAGTCATTTCCAAATCAATGATTACCCTGAGAAATCCATTAAAGTTTCCAAAACAAACCAAAAAAGTCAAGCATCAAGTTGCTCAAGTTCCTGTACTTAGGACAAAAGTAGAACAACAAATACAACAGAAAAATCTAAAACAGGTTGATCTGGAACCATTAAAGCGTGAATCTGTAGCTTCTGAAAGAGTCCCAGCCCTCAACCATAAGCACACTGTATTTACCAAGATAATCCCCCTGTACCTGGGGGCCCCTTGTGGACATTACTCCACCTGGTGAAGTAGGAAGTTGATAGACTCAGTTTTTCTCAAAGGGGAGTGAGGAAAATAGGTAGGGAAGGGGATCTGCCCATTTTTAAAAGGAATAGATTTTTGTTTCTTGGTTTTTAAAAAAAATTTTGCATCTGGTTTTGGGTTGCTTTTCTGACAGAGCAGAACTCTGACCTGAGGCCAGTATGTGAGTGCTAATATTGTTATTGCTTCAAGCTGCTTCTGACAAGATTCTCACTTCCAGCTCCAAACGAATCTATGTTTTTTATGTATTATATATTTATAATACATACATGTATATATATATGTAGTGGTCTACAAGAAACAGGAGATTGATTGAAGATATTTAAGAGGTGGCAAGTAAGAAAACAATCCACTCAGGGCTTAACCTGAAATTTCAATTATATATAATGTGCCTTAATGAGGAAAGATGGAACGATTGAAAAGAAACTGCAAGAACACTATTTACCAAGGCTAGTGACCTTTTTAGCATACTTGAAGAATGATTATTCTTATTGTTTTAGCAAATCAAATGGAATGCACTCTTTTTAATTGAGGCTTGCATTTAATCCTGTCATTTGAGTGATTATGGCCTGTTTGAAAAAATGTGCATGAGCACTACCAAATCACCTTATTTTATTCTTCTTTCCTTATTTAGCTTAAAATACAATTAGTTCAACATCTTTAGAAAATAAATATGCTTATAAGAGTTTTAAAACTGTGGTTTATTAAAATATATCACTTGTCAGTTATAGAAGGCGACTTTAAAATGTTAAGGTTTTTGTTCAACAATTTTTCTGCCGATAGATTATATTTTATGGTAATGTTTCATGATACCATTTAAACGTATAATTCTACTGTTCTTAGACACAGGGAAGATTTATTTATCTTTGAAAATACAATTATATTTTGTTTTCTAAAGCAAAATTATGTAATTGGACCTCCTCTACTGACACATTGCATTTAAATTTAGGTTAATGCCCAAATGAACAAGACAAAATCTGTATTTTTCAGGAGACTTATACGAGCAAACACTTTTAGGCTATATTGGCCACTTCTCTTTCCCGTTTGAATAAATGATCTAAGTGTAATTTAGGTTTCTGGGTGCATAATGGTGTGAGGAGGCATTTGAATAAATGTCTTGCCTTCACTGAAAATAGTAGAAAATACCACAAAAAGAGATTCTGAAGTTAACATGTGACTATGTCTAAGCAATTTATAACCAGTATAGCAGGGAACAAATTGATATTTTTATTTAACAGATGATATTTCAACCACTCTAGATGGCATATTATTTGTTAAAGAGAAAAAAAGAAAAACAGTGTAAATTTACCTATATTACAGATGAAGCCTGTCTTTATTTGCCGTCTATACTGCATGATTTAAATCGACATATGTCTTCTTTCATCTGTGAAAGGACATCTTACCTTGTCCTTTCTGGGCTCTCTCTTTGAATTTTATTTATAGATCGTGAGGAGAATTTATGGGAGCAGCTTGTAAGTATAATGTGCAATTATTTTGAGAACTATATCTATTATCAAGTGCATGCTGAAGATAAGATTAATAAAGTTCCTGATTCTTTGCAACAACTTTTAAATAAAAATTGGGATATCTCTAAGTAATCAGCTCAATGTTGTATACTCTGTCAGTCAGTATTTCAAAATTACCCATAGCATGTATACTATGTGTGAAGAGAACATGTTAATTTCATTTAAAATGATAAATGCCTTGCATGGAAAACGTTTTTCATGATATTACAATGACTCAGCCTAAACATGACTTTGGAATCACAGGGAGCTGGAAATGAAGGAATGGTTTTACTAACTCCAAGTTTCTCCAAACCTCCATGGAAAACAAAAAAATTAAGGGAAAATTATGTGCAATTATACACTTCAGAGTTTCTTTTTAGTTTGTTTTTTTGTTAGCTTCATTAGTAAACATTTCTGAGAAAGAAATGTGCTTGGTTATTATGTATGTAAATCTTGAAAAGTAAGAGACTTTGCAATGTGTAAAACTCTCTTGATGATTTTTTACTCAGCTTGGGGAACAGAAGTGGAGAAAGGAAAAATAATATTAAGTTCCTAGGACTCTTTTCAATGTTATGAAACTCCTCAGTAGGCCCAATTTAAAATACAACAGTATTTTTTTTTTCTTAACCTAGTGCAACATTCTAAGCACCGAATACTTAGTTATTGGCCACTCAATTTTTATTTCACTTTTTAAATTTATATTTTAACAGTTCCAAAAATTCTTGTTTATCTAAATGTTTGCATTTAACAGAGATGTGGAAAGATTAGACGAGGAAGTTTTGGCATTATGTTGCATGAGACCAATGCAGAAAACAATATTCTTATAGGACTCCAACAATTCATGAAATAATTCATTTCTGAGTCTGTTTCACAGCAATGTGTGCCATTTTCCCCCTGTTGTTGCGGTTGTCCTCTAATATAGATAACTACTTTCTAGTATGCAAGATTTCAGCAAAATGAATAATGTGAAGGAATCTCATCACAAATTATTCTTCTGTAAGAAATTCTCAAAAGCAAATTAATTTTAAAAGTTGATATACAGGTGTCTTCATAACCAATGTAAAAAAAAATCCTAACTGAGTTTAAATTATTAGGAGAATCAAACCAGAAAAATATGACATGAATGCAAGTGCATTATCAATTAGTTCAGTACAGTACTTGACATTTAAAGGTGATTTATCCTAATTCAGCCACATCGTATTCAGTTATCTTTTTTTTAAAGTTGGCTCAAATTAGGAAACTAATATGCATTCAGTTATACAGAATGAAGAAAGTTTAGAATAATGTCTTGTAAGAAATT
>NW_007728243.1:80919-81958 GCF_000696425.1 Galeopterus variegatus
CCACAAAACAGACACTAAAATAATCTGTTATACAATTAGTCACAAATACAGTCCTTGAGTTTTTTTGCGTATACACGAGTATTGTCTAAAACATGTCATCTTTGTAGCAGCTAGGCACTGCTACCAATGTGCTTGGCTGGGTTCACAAATCTGTTGTAACTTGTAGCTTCCCTGTCACTTCTCTGGCTCTCATCTCCTGCTAAACTTTGTTTCCTGGAAGTTAATTCAAACCTCCTGCCACTGCCATAGCTACTGCTGCTGCCAGAACCACTGAGCCACCTTGGTTTCGTGGTTTAAAGTATTGGCCTCCACCACCATAAGGGCCAGAGCTTCTGCCTCCAAAATTTCCTCCCTTCATGGGTCCAAAATTTGAAGACTGATTGTCAAAACTGCCAAAATCATTGTAGCTTCCACCACCTCCAAAATTGCTCCCACTACCACCACCAAAGCCTCCTCTGCCTCCTCCATTGTTATAGCTGTCATAGCTGCCACTCCTGCCATAGCCACTGCTGTGGTTTCCATATCCCTGTCCACAGCCTCTGCTTCCTCCCATGTAACCAGGGCCACCTCCTCCATAACCACCATCATTACCAAATCCATTACAGCCATCACCACTCCCACCATATCCACCACCACCACAGCTGCCACCAAAGCTACCATGACCACTGAAGTTTCCTCCATGACCAAAGCTGTCATTCCCACCAAAACTACCTTCACGACCACCACCAAATCAAATATCTCCATGCAAGCATGTATACTTTAAAAAATAAAACATGTCTATATTAGGATTATTTAATATATTTGAATTTTTATGATAGCCAAAATGTTATGACTATACACAAATATATTTTCCTTCTAAACATCACGATTGAGCAAATTTTAAATTAATAATTACATTTCATCTATCAGATAGGAAGGTTTTTCCATAGTGAAAATATTTAGCTATATGTCTGTAATTTTATCCAAGTAATAGTCCTTTCTGCTCACTCTTTCTGTAATCTCCGCAATTTCCAAGCTCCATTTGAATTTCACTCAGAAA
>NW_007728243.1:83473-87246 GCF_000696425.1 Galeopterus variegatus
TTGAAAGAAACACAAAGAAACCAGCTTTTCTGGCTGCAGTAAGAGGTAAATATGTGCAGTATGATATGGGGAAATAGAATGTTTTCCCTGACATCTATTAATTCTCTAACCTTGTACCAATTCTCTTCACTTCTCTGCACTTAGTTTTCTCACCTATAAAACAGTTATTTTTTAACATGTATTTTTTAAAATAAACTTATATTTTAGAACAGTTTTAGGTTTACAGAAAAATTGCAATAAAAAATTAAAATTGCAAATTCCCTGTTATTACCACTTTTCATTATTATGGCACATTTGTAACAATTAACGAACCAATATTGATACATTATTATTAACCAAAGTCCATACCTTATTCAGATATTCTTAGTTTTTACCTAATGTCCTTTTTCTGTTTCAGGATCCCATCCACTATATGTAGTAATACATTACATTTAGTCGTCATGTCTCCTTAGGCTCCCTTTGACTCTGACAGTATCTCAGACTCCTTGGTTAAGATGAACTTAACAGTTTTGAGGTGTTCTAGTCAGGTAGTTTGTCGAATACCCTTATATTGGGCTTTGTCTAATGTTTTTCTCATGATTACACTGATGTTATCTGTTTTTAAGAGGAAGACCTCAGAGGTAAAGTGCCCTTTTTACCAATCATGTCATATCATGCGTACCTACTATCAGCGTGACTTATTATTGCTAATGTTGACCTCGTTTGCCTGGCCAAGGTAGTATTGGTCAGGTTGATTCACTATAAAGTAATTCATTTCCATACTATACTACAGTCGTGCACCGCATGACGGTGTTTCCATCAACAACAGACTGAATATAAAATAGTGGTATAATATGATTACAGAGGATGTGAGAAATTCTTACTGCCTAGTGATGTCATAGCACAATTACTTATTTTTTTAATAAATTTAGTGTAAAGTGCACAGTGTTTATAAAGTCTACAGGAGTGTATAGTGATGTTTAGGCCTTCAAGCTCACTCACCTCTCACTCACTCACTCACTGACCCAGAGTAACTTCCAGTCCTGTGAACTCCATTTACGGTAAGTGCTGCATACAGGATTACCATTTTTTATCTTTATACTGTATATTTACTGTACCTTTTCTATGTATAGATATGTTTAGATAAATGAATAGTAGTATTGTGTTACAATTGCCTATTCAGTAAAGTAACATGCTGTACAGGTTTGTAGCCTAGGATTAACAGGCTATATCATATAACCTAGTGCGGTAAGCTATACCATCTAGGTTTATGTAAGTATACTTCATGATGTTTGCACAACCAGGAAATAATCTAATGATGCATTTCTCAGACCAGATTCTCACTGTTAAGCGACACCTGACTGTATTTAGAGAGGTCTCTATGCGCAGTCAACGCATAAGGAGTTGGAAATTATGCTCCACCTCCTTAAGTGTGGAGTATGTACATAATTGCTTAAGTTATTCTTTTTGGAAATTTTGCTCTTCTTCCCCATTTATTTATTCAATAATTTATTTATTTATTATTATGGACTTGTGGTTATTTTATACTTTGGGTTGTAATCCAGTACTATTTTCTTTATTTGACTGGTCAAATGATTCTAGCTTTGCTCATTGAAGCTCTTTCAAGTTGATTTTTATATCCTTTTGCAATAACCCCATCAATGTGTGTGTGTGTGTGTGTGTGTGTGTGTGTGAGAGTGTGTGTGTGTGTGTGTGTGTGTGTGTGTATTTTAATTACTTCCTTACTTTCTGGCACAGCAAAATGCTCCAAGCTCATCTTGTATATTTCCTGTCTTAATCCTAAAATCGCTCATTATTCCCAGAAGCCCTGGTTTCTTTTATTAGAGAATGGTATTTTATTTTTTTATTTTTTTTGCTACTGTGGAATTGATAGGGATTTTGAGATTAAAATTGAAGTTAAAACAAGCCTTGGTATCTATCTACTCAGTTATACTCTAAATATAAAATACTCAAAATATAAATATAGAAAGAAAAAATGAAACAAAACAAGCAAAACAAAATAATTACATCTTTCAGTCATTTCAGTTTGCTTTATTTTCTCACAGCACTCCTAATGCTAACTTCAGGAACATCCGTATCTGCACATGGGCAAATCAGGGGGACCTTTCTCTTGTTCTCTGTTCTTGGCCTCTTGAGAGCATATGACACAGTGAACCTCTCCTTCCCACATGGAAGTTTTTCTTTTTCTTTCTCTGGCAATTTCATCTCAAGTTTTTTGCCAAGCCATCCACTTCTGTTAATTGTCAAATATTCCAATCCCAAAAGAGTTGGATTGGCTAATCACCTTCTCATTATATGATGAACTCAAGGTTTAAATAGCATCTATAAACTTGCAAACCAAATTTATATCTTTGGTTCAGATTTTTCACCTGAAGTCCAGACTCATATATTCAAGTCTTCTTAATACCTCAACTTTAGAGTCTTAAAGGTATCCCAGATCTATCATTTACAAAAAAGAATTTCTTAGTTTCTCTCTATCCCAGTCATTAATATTCTAGTTAACGCACCATTGCACACACAGTAGTTCAATTCATTCTCTAAACAAACCCTCATGAGCTTTAAGGGCCATTACATTGCATTTGGAACAAATTCCAATTCCTTTTCCTGATTCCCCAATTTTTTATTATTCTCCAGCTCAATCACTCAACCAGATTTCCTTCTGATTTTCATGCCAAGATTTTCCTTGCCCTAAGCTTTTAAAATATTTTTTGCTATGCTTAGACTGCCATTCCTCGGACCTCACTATATAACTGACTTTTTAATTAGAGGTATTGAACTGAATATGTCCTCCTCAAGGAGAAATTCTGTGATTACCTTTCCATTATCATATTATCTAAGATATTTCCCATTTAACACACCAAACATTTGGTAATCCTCATGCCCGTTTTTCATTTGTATATTTGTATATTTCTCTGTTGCACTTACGTATAAGGTCTACGAAGGCAAGAACTTTGTCTGACTTATTTATAAATCCTCAATATCTAGCACAGAGCCTGGAATATATTTTATGCCAGTAACCATGGTTTACCTGATAAATTAGTAAACAAGTACAAATTGAAGTGAGAATCTTAGATTAGTCTACCAAAATTAATTGAAAACCTATCATGCTAATTTCTAGAAATAAATTTGATATACTCCCTATCTTGAAAACTTCATGTATACATACTATAATAAATGAATATAAACTTCATGTATATATACTATAATAAAACAATAAAATATAATAAAAGAAAATCCCATATTCATAAAGTAAATATAAAATGTATTACCTAAATAGTATAAAAGTAGGTCACTTAAAATAATTATCTCCTGGAGGAGTAGAAGCCAATTAGTTACCAAAAATGTAAAATAATGCTAAGGAATTTTCATCAGCCTCATGTCCATGGCCTAGGTTCACATAATAACTGAAAAACTTTGGCTTCAACTATATGACTACTTTTCCAAGGAAAGTGGACTTTCTAATCTTGAACAAAACCAGACGGAGAGAGGGGCAGTTCAGTGTAATGGCAATAGCACTATCTGCACCACAGATGGGGACACTTGAGTTCAAGCTGAAGTCTTTTTTTTTTTTTTTCCTTTTTGTCTTTTTTCGTGTCTGGCAACGGATTGCAACCCTCAGTGTCGTGCCCGTACCGGACCGGGACCAGCAACGGCATCGCAACCCTCGGTGTCACGCCCGCACCTCGCTCAGCCAGTCTGTATGTGGGATCCGAACCCTCGGCGGAACCGGTCTGTATGTGGGATCCGAACCCTCGGCGGGAGCGCCACTGCGC
>NW_007728243.1:88210-92625 GCF_000696425.1 Galeopterus variegatus
GGTCTGTATGTGGGATCCGAACCCTCGGCGGAACCGGTCTGTATGTGGGATCCGAACCCTCGGCGGGAGCGCCACTGCGCTCCCAAGCGGCGCACTGTAGCAGTGCGCCACCGGGCCGGCCCCAGCTGAAGTCTTTTAAATTATAATCTGGTGTTGGTTTGGATGAGTTACGTTTTTGTCACATCAAAATATATTTTTACCTGTGAAATGAAAAAAGTGTAAAGTGTTCAATAGAGATAATAATGCTTTCAATATTGTAGAATTATCTCCATTAATATTTGCAAACATTCTCCGTACCAGACACTGAGATAAAAATTTTGTAGACCAACATTCAGTAGACACTGATTTCTATGGCCATTGTATGATGATGATCACCATTCCTAAAACACAGGCTTCTCATTTGTAAAGGGTATGGTTGGGAAATTATATAAAATTTAAAGATCCCCCTATTACCTATTAATGGCATTAACAACTGTTATTTTACAGCCAAATTTACTCTAACTTTTGGGTCAGATGAATATAAAATGCCATTACCTGATAAAAAGAAGAGATTTGTTGTTGTTGTTGTTGTTACTGTTGTTGTTGTTGTTGGAAGCATGAAACATATCCCAGTTGTATTCCAGGCAAATAAATGTCTTTCCATTGATTTTGTAGAAAAAGAAAGAGCACGTTTAAGAGAGCAAAATGGCTCTCTCTTCTAAAAAGAAATGATGTGACATTGAGAAACTTGTATCAAGGCACTTGGAGAATCACAGAAGCTGGGTTATTGCACTATTTATTGCTTTTATTTTTTAAAGTTCATTTGAGCACAAAACACAATTACATTTTGCTATTTTAATATAAATATCTCTGTTCACCAGTGAGGTTCAGTACCTTTCTATACCGTTATTGTCACTGACTTTTTTTTGTGAATTGTCTTTGTGTATGTTGGCCATTTTTTGTGGCTGGTTTTCTGTCTGGTTCTTACAGATAGGAGGGTGTTCTTTTTATATGTTGAATATCAGAAGTTGGTTTTTACAAAGTTTTCACTTACTTACTTCCCATTGTATTGCTTGTTTTTTAACATTACATACATTAAGTTTAGTAGCACAGATTGGGTTATTTGCTTTTTTTGAAAATTACTAGTTTATTATACAAGGATACAACTCGGGAATAGCCATATAGAGAAACACATAAGGCAAGGTATGGGGGAAGGAGAATGGATCTTTCATGCCCTCTCCAAGTGCACCTTTCTGAAACTCCAAGTGTTCATCAACCCAGTCACTCCTCAAACCCCATCCTTCTAGGTTCCTATGGAGGCTTCATTATATAGGCATAATTGATAAATCGGTGGTTATTGGTGATGAACTCAATGAACTCAACCTTCAGCCCTTCTCCCCTGAATGGAAATTAGGAGATGAGGCTAAAAGTTCCAGCCCTCTGATCACATGGTTGATCCTCCTAGCAACCAGCTCCCATCTGGAGGCTATCCAGGAGCCGCAAGCTACCAGCCATCTCATTAACATACAAAAAGATACTTATCACTTTGAAGATTCCAAGGGTTTTAGGAGCTGTGTGCCAGAAAATAAGAGCAGAAACCAAATGTATATTCCTTATTAAGTCACAGTCCACTCTTTGGCCACAAGCCCCTTATAGCAAATTGATTATAAAAGTCATAAGGTACTGAAACAGAGTCCCATTCAGTCATTAATAATTAGTCCAGTTCATTAGCATATCATTTGAAAATGTCTACAGTATGAGACCATTCAGGTTTGAAGGCTTTTATTGGAGATGTTGTAATGTTCTGCTATGCTCTAAACGTTTGTGTCTCCCCAAAATTTGAATGTTGAAACCTAATCCCCAACACAATAATGCTGAGGTGAGACCTTTAGGAAGTGATTAGATCATGACGGCAGAGCCCTCATGAATATGATTAGTGCCCTTGTAAATGAGGCACAGGGATGTTTGTTTGCCCCTTTGACCATGTGAAGATGTTGCAAGAAGGCATGATTTATGAAACAAAAAACAAGCTCTCACTAGACATCAAGTCTGCTGGCAACTTCATCTGGGACTTCCCAGCTTCCAAAACTGTGGGCAATAAATTTCTGTTGTTTATGAATTAGACAGTTTAAAGTATTTTGTTATAGCATCCTATACAGACTAAGACCTGTTCCAAAAGCAGGAGTGGTCTGGGCAAACTTAGAGTTCACTCTGTCAGACATCTGGTAAAATTGAGCTAAGAGAAAATATCATCTCTTGCTCTGAGCCTCCTTAGACATATTAATGTAATATTAGATTTCTCTCATTATATAACCCATTTTTTTTTACTTTACCTTCAGCTAGTATTCCTCTTTCTCTTCTTTTTATACCCAAACTTTTCCATCTTTGAAAGAGACATCAGATTAAGCCACTATGTGGTGGGTCTAGATCGCAGGCAGCAATACCAGCCTAGCAAGTGCCTCCCTCTCAGCCCATTCTTATTCAAATAAGATGAGGTTACACAGGTGCAGAAATGGCAGGCTTCTTTTATCATGAGGCAATATAGCTGAATTAACTGTTAAAAAAATGTAGTTAGTTTCTAGATTTACAATCAAACCTAATTTCAGCACTTGTATTTACAGTCTTGGTCCTGTGACAACTAAAGCAAGTAGGAAAAAAAAGTTGAAAAGATGTAGATAGACAGAAAAAAAAATTATAGTCATTATACCAGTGTCTTCCCTCCTTGGCAAAAATTTCATAGTCATACCAGTATCCTTCTCCACCTCCTCTT
Organism: Galeopterus variegatus; assembly: GCF_000696425.1. Taxonomy (NCBI): domain Eukaryota; kingdom Metazoa; phylum Chordata; class Mammalia; order Dermoptera; family Cynocephalidae; genus Galeopterus; species Galeopterus variegatus. The sequence goes on from NW_007728243.1 coordinate 90,960, forward strand.
CTCCAGATCCACCAGAAAAGGAGAGGAATCTATCTAGTGGGGACATTCCCTTAGGACCACTTACGTTGAGTGTAAGCACACACTCGTGAAGGTGTGAAAGCCATCCTTTTATGCTTCTATATACTTCCTTCTCCACCTCCTCTTCTCCAGATCCACCAGAAAAGGAGAGGAATCTATCTAGTGGGGATATTCCCTTAGGACCACTTACGTTGAGTGTAAGCACACACTCGTGAAGGTGTGAAAGCCATCCTTTTATGCTTCTATATACCCCCATTTTAGATAACCAATGTTGAACTTGTTCATTTCAGTTTTCCATCAAACTAATACTTTGAGGAAGATACCTCTTTGCCCATTGTTGGACATTATGAACTATAAAGTATGTTTTTTGGTCTGAAGAAATGACTGTCATCTGTCCAACCAGTACAGTATCTTCTGTTCTGATTCTTTTTTAGCATTCTGAACATCTAGATACACCACTGGGTAAGCAAAGCTCAGTCCACAGTCAATGTCTATTCCTATCAAGTCCTCTATTTGTAGTCCCCCATGGCTATTAGCATTCTTCTAACTTGCCAGCTTTGTTTAAGGCCTTTCAACAAGGAGTCTGTCACATAGCTATCTGCAGTCTCTGTCTCTTTTACTGGAAGATGGTACAGTTCTTATTTACAATTTGTGCCTCAGAGGGTGCAAGAAGAATGTGTCTAGATTTAGCCTATCTTTGCACTGTTGCAGTACCCGCTATGTCCACTCACTTCATGGACCCAGGCGGCAAGCACACATTTATATTTGCTTGTCAGTTTCAATTAACTTCCACACCTGGAAGGGAGATCTTCTGATGAGCACTGACATGTCCTACTTTAATGCACCCCTCAAGTTCCCATAGTAATTTACACAAGGCCGTACTGGACATCCCTTTACCAGGCCAGATCTCCATTACCCAGACCATATGACCATGACATCAGTCACTGCCATGAGTCAATAAAAACTCAAACATGGGGGCTTTTACTACTGCTCAATTCTTCCATCATTACTAGGAAAACAGCATGAAATTTAGCCCACTGAACTGATTCATTTTTACCTTCAGAGTGGTGGCCTTCCACACAGAATGTTGTCCATTCACCTTGGAATTAGTTTTCACAAACCAACCAGGTCTTTGTTGGTTCATTTAAAGGGCACTGTCCAAGTAATGATAAAATCTAGCAGCTCCTCATACAGTCCCAAAGCTAATCCTAAGTGAAAAGAAGCCCCCTGCTCATATATATCTTCCTTTGAAGGCTTTTATTGGAGATGTTGTAATGTTCTGCTATGCTCTAAACGTTTGTGTCTCCCCAAAATTTGAATGTTGAAACCTAATCCCCAACACAATAATGCTGAGGTGAGACCTTTAGGAAGTGATTAGATCATGACGGCAGAGCCCTCATGAATATGATTAGTGCCCTTGTAAATGAGGCACAGGGATGTTTGTTTGCCCCTTTGACCATGTGAAGATGTTGCAAGAAGGCATGATTTATGAAACAAAAAACAAGCTCTCACTAGACATCAAGTCTGCTGGCAACTTCATCTGGGACTCCCCAGCTTCTGTCGTGCCCGTACCGGGGACCGGCAACGGGATCGCAACCCTCAGTGTTGCACCCGCACCGCGCTCAGCCAGTGAGCGGGAACCGGTCTC
>NW_007728243.1:93321-111121 GCF_000696425.1 Galeopterus variegatus
TTGTGAACCAGTTCAACAAAATTTGTCTGTCAGTTTGTGTTTGAGTAACTAAGTTTGTGCCTTTTGGTCATTAAAGACCTGATGACAAAAAAGAAAAAAAAACTTTTCTTCTGAGATTCTCCCAGTAAGCTCGAGAAACAGAAAACTGGGATCTGGAACTGTTATAATTGGCTAAGTCTCTGAACAAAATTTGTCTATGCACAGAGTTCTGCAAATGTTAAAACAAAAACCTGTTAGGAAGAAAATCAAGGTCACTTGGAGATTTTGTTTTTCCTTATACAATTCAGCCAGTCTTAAGTAAATGTAAATATTTGAGAATTTAACCCCAAATTTACTTGAAACTAAAACTGAAGGGAAAAAAAGTAAAAAGTTTTTTTGATAATCAGACCACTATGAGAAATGTTTTCAGAATTGTCTGCTTGTGTTTACTGGTCAAATAGGATTATATTTGTCTCTGCTAGAGATTTTTAAAGTTATGAACCCAACTTATAACAAAATGATCTCTGATTATGAAATTTTTAGGTAAATGAGGCAAATTTAGTAATGTTGATGAGAAAGGAATCAGTATGTAGAAGAGATGTAAAGAAACTATGGATAAACCAGAGTTGTTCACCAATGGCAGCAGCTTCATGAAACACAGACAACATCATGCTGGATATGACACGGTGACTTTAACTGAGGTAATAGAGACCCATGTCCCTCCCAACTGGTATCTCAGCTCAAACAGCAGACCTGACTGCACTTACATGGGACAAAAGTACAATATAAGGGAATCCATCCTTTTGAGGACTGGAAAATAGATTTCATTCAGATGCCTTAGACAACAGGAAACTTTAAATATATGCTTATTATGGTGGATACCTTTTCAGGGAGGGTTGAACCCCACCCAACAAAAACAGAGACAGATTCTGATGTTGCCAAAATTTTATTAAAGGAAGTAATACCTAGGTTTGGCCTTCCAAACACAATTCAGAGTGAAAATGGACCAGCCTTTGTTTCAGAAGTCACACAGAAGGTAAGCAAGGCCTTACAGATTAAATGGAAACTACACTCATCATGGATACCTCAGTCAACAAGTAAACCTGAGAATATGAACCATACTCTGAAAAGACTATTAACAAAACTTTGTCAAGAGAATCATTTAACCTGGGAGAAGGTGTTGCCAGTTGCCTTGCTTAGGGTCTGAGTTGCACCTAGAAGTGGACTTAAATTGAGTCCTTTCAAGATTGTACATGGGAGACCCTTCCAGGACAGGTTAGGATTACTATACCCAGGAATAGAACATGACAATCATATCAAACAGTGTGTACAATTATGTCAGGTACTAAGCACTCTTCATGAGTTTACTCTCTCCAGGGTCCCTGTTCCACCCGATGAGACTTTGCACCCTTTCCAGCTGGGAGACAAAGTCTTATTAAAAACCTGGAAAGAACAGGGTCCAGAACACCAGCTAAAAGCAAAATAGCACCAGCCCTTGATGTCTTACTAACAATTCATAATGCTTTAAAGCTTGCAGGAGTCAAACCATGGATACATCATTCCAGAGTAAGGCTTGCCCCTGAAGAAAAAGATGATGTACCCAAGTCTTTCAACTAGTGGGCTTGTGAACAGTTAAAGAAAATTTGTCAGTCTGGGTTTGAGTAATTAAGTTTGTGCCTTTTGGTCATTAAAGACCTGATGACAAAAAAGAAAAAAAAACTTTTCTTCTGAGATTCTCCCAGTAAGCTCGAGAAACAGAAAACTGGGATCTGGAACTGTTATAATTGGCTAAGTCTCTGAACAAAATTTGTCTATGCACAGAGTTCTGCAAATGTTAAAACAAAAACCTGTTAGGAAGAAAATCAAGGTCACTTGGAGATTTTGTTTTTCCTTATACAATTCAGCCAGTCTTAAGTAAATGTAAATATTTGAGAATTTAACCCCAAATTTACTTGAAACTAAAACTGAAGGGAAAAAAAGTAAAAAGTTTTTTTGATAATCAGACCACTATGAGAAATGTTTTCAGAATTGTCTGCTTGTGTTTACTGGTCAAATAGGATTATATTTGTCTCTGCTAGAGATTTTTAAAGTTATGAACCCAACTTATAACAAAATGATCTCTGATTATGAAATTTTTAGGTAAATGAGGCAAATTTAGTAATGTTGATGAGAAAGGAATCAGTATGTAGAAGAGATGTAAAGAAACTATGGATATAGAGATGTAGTTGTGGTTAAGAAGGTTAAAAAAAAAAAGAAATACTTTTATGCAAAAAAGCATCTTATGTAATGAATTTTTGTCCTAGAGCAAAATGACTGTTATTTAGGAAAGAGGAAGTATAGGACAAAATAAAAAAATCTAAAACTTGTCATCAAATGTCTGAGTAAGTCATAATAATGTTATGTGAAAGGTAAATTTATGGAAGAATTGTGTGTGTGATTAAGTTGGTTATAATTTAAAGGGAATTAGTTAAGTCTTTCTGAAGATTGAACTTTGAGATTAAAAAGACACTGATACAGAACTGAATATCCCCTATGTTAGAACAAGGTTTTCTTAAAGTATATATCAGTTTCTTACTAAAATTGTAAAAGTTTTGATATTTCTCTAAAGGCGTCTGCAATCAGATTCACACGTACTCTTAAACGCAAGTTCAAATACTTTAAGATGAATGGACAGAATAAAAGTTTTTCAAAACTCTAATAAGAAATCTGATGTTTACAAAACTACTAATTAAGATCAAGCAAAGCAAAAATTAATTACACAAAGTTAAGTAACTGATAAAAATGTTTTATAAGTTTCATTGTTGTACCTTTACTTAAATATTTTGTTTTCCAGATTTAAGGAAACTTTGTCTCTAAGCTATTTATAACTTACAGCAATTTGGTAAAATGTACTTTATGAAAAAAGATGGAAATATTTGCTTTTCTTGCTCTTTGATTCCTCCAAAATTTGAAAACTGTTTGTGAGTATCCTCCTGATTTTTATGGTAATATGGTTATTTAAATAAATTTAATAAAAAATTGCTCTCTCTTTTTATAACAGGATTCAATTGAAAAGATTGGTTATAAAATAGCATGTCTCTTCTAAGTTCCTGACCCCGATTCATGTTGCCCTAATTTGTCCTAACTGCTCTTTCATCTCCCCACCCCAGGCCCTCCTGACATAGGACATGACTACCTGGGAATTAGCCTTCCCAGCACCAAGGGATCTGTACAAAAAAAAGTAAAACATTTTTAATCAGGAAATTGATCATCAATGCTTTTATGAGGAATGCTTTGATCGAAAAGGGGGAAATAATATCTTGTCTACAAAAGCAGTTCTCTAAAGTTTTATGGCCTTGAAGGGGGTGCTCATGACTTGGATGAGACATCCTGTTCCTAAACAAAAGATTCATGTAAGTTCTTAAAATTCTTGATGTACTAATTAATGTGTGGCTTGCTAACTGTGATTAAGCTACCTGCTGTCAATCAACTGTTAAGATGATAAATAAGCAAATGCCCTTGGTCCCTCCACCACTCCAGCTGGGCACCAAAAGCTATGTCCTCCATCATGTCAAATAGTTCCATTCCACATTAACCCCTACTGTGCCCTGAAAACAGCTTGAAGCAGTCAGATGGGTCGATGGCCCATTCCATAGAAATGGAAGGAACTATTGACAGTGGCAAATTGTTGGAGTGAGTGGGACTGAAACCATGTTGGGACCTAAAGCTGTCTGGGGTATGGAGAGGGGGAGGATTTTAAAAAGGACAGTTTTTTCCTCTCCATTCTTTCTTCCCATCCTCTGACTTTCTTATCTCACTGGCTAAGTAGGCAAACAAGGCCAAGAAGCTAATTAGTACTTTGCAAAGCTAACAGTTCTTTCTTTGAGACTTGTAGAGTTTTGAGAAATGATCAAGGCCAAATGACTGAAGCTGACCTTGGGCACCAGCCAAGTACACCAGTGCAAATCAAGACCTTGCAGGGTCCTGAGATAACAGCGAAGATGAGAACAGAAACCAGATGAGGCCTTGGCAAGACCTTGTACCTGACCCATAGAAATGGACCCCTCGTAACTCACATCTCCTGTTCTCTTCCTTCTCACCTCCCACATTCCATTCCCTCAATCCTTCCTTTAAAAACCCAAAAGAATTCTCAAAAGTTTATTTCTGTTTATCTCCCATACACCCTCTTATGTTGATTTACTGTAGATGTTGTGCACCTACAATTAGGAATTGAAACTAAGATTTTGTTCTCTTTATATTTCCTAATCAACTGCAAACAAAGGAATTCCAAGAGAAAAGCAAAGCACCCTAGTTGATTATTAACTCACATTCTTGATTACAGGAAAATTGCATCCACATTAGTTAGAGGTAAGAGTCAGGTATTTTTATGTTCTGATGATGCTTGACTGAGGTTGCTGACTTTCAGCTCTCCCTAGGAGATAAGGACTCTGACCGTGAGATAACATCAGAGGTTTGAAGCTGACTAGTCCAACAACTGTAGACTGCATGATGCCAAAGCACCCAGTCCATTGTGGGACCCTGACATCTGACTCAGACCTTCTGCTGATCCTGTGACCAGCCTACCCCTTTGCTTGTAGGACAACAACTTTACCTCACCTTCTCACTTCTTCCCCTTTATAAACCCCAAAACAGGTGTCAGAAGGGCAGATAATTTTAGCCTGGTCATCCCCCAGATGACAGGATTCTTTGGGAGCATGATTCTATCTCTGGGCAGTTTCAGCCATATGGTCAGCTTCTCATTTCCTCTGCTAACTTCAAGGAATTGATGACTACCAATTCCTAAGTTAATGGATAACTGAAATTTTCTGCTTGGTCTTAGTTACCCATCTAAGTTACCTATCTTAGTTACCCATCTAAGATGTCACCCAGCTAAGATGGCCATTTTCTGAGTAAGATTCCTTTCAAGACTCTCATTATTGAAGACTGTTATTGGATTACCATTGTTGGATACTATCATCTGTGTGAGATAACAGTAGAGGAAGATTGTTCAAAAGAGAAATCAGGGAAAGAAATGAAAAGAGTCCTCCTAAAGCCAATGTCATATCAGAGTGACTTTGTGTATGTCCAAGCTATTCCCCCTGAAGAGTGACATTAGGGGATATTCTTCACAGAAATAATCCAGTCAAGTATATAAACAAATAAATAGCCAAACAACAGCAGAAATCTCTTGAGAAGGGTGTGAAGGGATAAGTATCCAGAGATGCTAGAATATATGAAGGTACTTCAAGGAGTTCATGGAAAAATAGAACTAAGAGGTGATCGATACCTCCCTGTATTATCAAAAATGTCAGTTTTCAATGAAAAACTGTAAGACATGCAAACAACAACAACAAAAGAAAAGTGTAACCCATATGCAGGGAAAAAGCAGTCAACAGTCAACAAAAATTTCTGTGGGAGGATTAAGATGTTGAACTTGGTAGAAAAAAATTACAATGCAGCTATTATAAATATGTAAAATGTCAGTTTTCAATGAAAAACTGTAAGACATGCAAACAACAACAACAAAAGAAAAGTGTGACCCATATGCAGGGAAAAAGCAGTCAACAGTCAACAGAAATTTCTGTGGGAGGATTAAGATGTTGAACTTGGTAGAAAAAAATTACAATGCAGCTATTATAAATATGTTTAAAGAACTAAAGGAAATCACACTTAAAGAAGTGTAGTAAAACATGACAATATCTCACCAAATTAAAATCAAAAATTAACATTAGAAAAAAAAACAGTGAATTTAAAGACAGATTGATAGAGATTACACAATCTGAAAAACTGAGAGCAAAACAAATGAAACAATAAATGAACAGATCTAGAGATAAATGTAGGACACCATCAAGTGCACTAAAATGCAGAGAATGAAAGTACCAAAAGGAGAGGAGAGAAGAAAGGAGCAGAAAAATTGCTAAAATAAATAATGGCTCAAATCTACCTAAACTTGGTGAAAGACATTAATTAACATTTCTAAGAAAGTCAATGAACTCTTAGTAGTATAAATGCAAGGATATCCACACCCAGATATAACACAGTAAAAGTAAAAGTTCAGAAGCCAAAGACACAGAGAACCTTGAAAACAGCAAAAAGAAAGTAACTCTTAACACATAATGAAACTTTGGTATGATTAACAGCTAATTTCTCATCAAAAATCATGAAGACCAGGAGGGAGAAGAATAACACATTTAAAGTCTGTCAACCAAGAATATTACATCCAACAAAACTAACTTTTAAAAATGTGGGTAAAATGAAGACATTTGCAGATTTTTAAAAAATGAGGAAGTAAGAAAGTGTTGCTAGCAGACCTGCCTTTCAAAAAATGCTAAAGGAAGTAATTTAGGCTGAAAGTGAGAGTTCAGGTGGTAATTTGAATTTTTGTGAAAAAACAAAGAACACTAATAAAATTAACTGTGTAAGTAATTATAAAAGGCACCATAATTGCATATTACTTCTCTATTCTCATAACTGGCTTAAAAAGCAATTATATATGTACATAATTACATTGATGAGTTTATAACACATAGTAATGTAATATATTTGATAAAAAATACACATAAGTAGTGAATGGAAACAAAACTGAATTGGAGTGAGAAAATAACACCAGATCATAACTCTCATCCACATAAGGAAATGAACAGAACCAGAAATGGCAAATAAGGTTGATAGGAGTATAACAAATTCTGTGAATACACACTGTCTTTTCTTCTCTTAGCTTCTATAAAAGACACAAACTCATATAAATTAATAATTGTAGCACTGTATTATTGTGTTGCAACATGTATCAATATAATACATGGCAATAATAGCACAAGAGAAGAAAGAAGGAATGGAAGTATATTTAAATAATGTTTATATATTACATTGAAAATAGGATAGTTTAAATCTAAAGTAGATTCTAATAAATTAAGATGTATATTGAAAGCTCTAGAGCCACTACTAAGAAAATAATTTTTAAAAAATGTAATAAAAAATCATAAAAGATAAAACTATTACAACAGAAAATAAGCATGTAATCCAAAAAATAAAAAGAGTAAACAGTTAAGGGGAAACAGAAGAACAAATAAGACAGGAGTGCTTATAAAAAGCAAGAAGAAAAAACAGGCAGATATGAATTCAACCATATCAATAACAACATTAAAGGTAAATATATTAAATAATACAAAAGGCAGAGATTGTCAGACCACAAAAAAATAAAATAAAATAAAATCCAACTACAGAAAACACATTTTAGATCCAAAAACAGGCAGATATGAATTCAACCATATCAATAACAACATTAAAGGTAAATATATTAAATAATTCAAAAGGCAGAGATTGTCAGACCACAAAAAAATAAAATAAAATAAAATCCAACTACAGAAAACACATTTTAGATCCAAGGATGCAAACAGATTGAAAGTAATAAGATGGGAAGCTGTATTATACAAACAGCAACCAGAAGAAAACTGGAGTGGCTCTACTCTTACTAGACAAATTATAAACACAAACACAAAATGTTACTAATGATAAAAAAGGACATTTTATAATGAAGAAAGGGCAATCCATGAAGAAAACATAACAATTTATATATGCACTTAGCAATACAGCCCCAAAACACATGAATCAAAAACTGACAGAACTGAAGGAAGAGTTATTCTAGGGGACTTATGCACTTAGCAATACAGTCCCAAAACACAGGAATCAAAAACTGACAGAATTGAAGGAAGATTTATAGTAGGGGACTTCAATACCTCTGCTGTGGCCATCTCACAGAAGCAGGACAGACTTTCTCGCATAAATTGGTATGGTTGGTGAGACTGATGACTCTACACATACACCAAGAGAGTGTAAAAATGTTCATTATTTATGTAATGAAATGATGTGGGGAGAGTAGGAAAAGCTTCCCCGAATGGTCCATGCATGGTTTCAACTACCCACCAATATTAAAGTGGAGCATCAAAAAATTAGAGTCAAACTCTATAGTACAATCTCACTCTCAATAATGGATAAGAGGATCAGCAAGAAAAGAGAAGACTTGAATCAACTATGTGCAAGAAACACATTATAGAATACTCTACCCAATAAATTTTTTAAAATCTAAATAAATGGATAGACTTGCCATGTTCATGAATTTTAAGACTTGTTGTTGTTAAGATGGCAATACTCTTCATACTGATTTACAGATTTGATCTAAGTCCTATCTAGATCACAGCTGCTTTTTCCTTTTTTCTTTTTTGGATTGTAATTTTTTTCCTCTTTTTGATAAAGTAGGATTTTTTAAAAATTTTATTTATTATTAGCATATTCATTCTTACAAATCATTATATTTCTTTATGTCCTTTGCCCAACTTCACAAAACCCCTCCCTCCCTCCACCCCATCTCTAGCATCCTTTAGTTTATTCTCTCCTGAAAGTTCAACTTATTGTTGTGGTCTTTTCTTCCTTTCTTTCCTTCATTCCTTCTTTTTTCCATCCTTTCCTCCCTCCCTCTCTTCCTAGCAGCCAGTTATGAGTGGAAACATGTGGTATTTCTATTTCTTTGTCTGTCTTATTTCACTTAACATAATTTGTCCACACTCATCCATGTTCCTGCAAATGGTGAAATTTCATTCTTTTTTTATGCCTGAGTAGTATTCCATTGTGTATATATACCACATTTTCTTTCTTTCTTTTTTCTTGTTTGCAGAAATTGATAAGATGATCCTGAAATTCATATGGAAACACAAGGGACCCAGAATATTTAAAAGAAGCTCAAGAAAGAAAAACAAAGTTGAATAACTTATACTTCCCAATATCAAAACTTACTATAAAGTTACAAAAATAAGACAGTGCTGTACTGGCATAAGGATAAACATATATCTCTATAGCATATAATTGAGATCCCAGAATTAATTCTCACACTTATGATCAATTTATTTTTGACAAGGGTGTCAAGGCAGTTCAGTGGAACTAAGAATAGCCTTTTTACAAATGGTGCTGGATATCTGCATACAAAAGAGTAAAACTGGACCCCTACCTCACATCATACATAAAAATTAACTCAAAATGGATCATTGACCTAAATGTAACAGCTAATACAATAAAATACTTAGAAAAAAATTTAAACATAAATCTTCATTACCTTGGGTCAGGAAATAGCTTCTTAGATGTAACACTAAAGCTGAAGTGACAAAAGAAAAAATAGATAAGTTGGACTTCAAGTTTACAAATTGTATGCATCAAAGCACACCATAAAGAAAATGAATAGACAGGTTACAGTCTGGAAGAAAAACATTTGCCATTCACATAAGTGATTAAGCAATAATATTCAGATTATATAATAAATTTTACAACTGAGTAGTGAAAAGTCAAATAACTCAGTTAAAAAAGGAATTTAAGTAGACATTATTTTCAAGAAAAGGATATACACGTGACAATTAAGCACACGAAAATATGCTCAAAATCATTAGTCATTAAGGATATGCAAATCAAAATCACAATAAGACACTACCTCACATCCACTAGAATAACTATAACCCAAAAGATAGACAAAATGTTGCAGAGGACATGGGGAGATTGGAACCCTTATATACTGCCATTGGAATAGTAAAATAATGCAGTCATTTCAGAAAACAATCTGTCAGTTTGTGAAAATGTTTAACATAGGGTTACTGTATGACTCAGCAATTCCACTCCTAAGTACATACTCCTCAAATGAAAACATATGTCCAACAAAAACTTGTACATGAATGGTAACAGCAGCATTGTTCCTAATGGCCAAAAATGAAAAAAGAAAACCTAAATGTCAACAAACAATGAATGGAAAAAATAAATGTGTCATATATATTCAGTAGAATATTATTCTGACATAAGAAGGAATGAAGCACTGGTATAGTCTATAGTTTTCAATGGATAGACCTTGAAAACATCAAGCTAAGTGAAAAGAATCCAGTCACAAAAATCCCAATAGTGTACGATTCCATTTATATGAATTGTAGAGAATAGGTGACTCTATAGAGAAAGTTAGTATGTTTCTAGGCATGGGTGGATTAGAGGAAAATAAGAGTTAACTGCTAAAGAATATGTAAAAATAAAAGTAAAATCATTTCTTAGAAGAAAACATAGGAGTAAACCTTTATGACCTTGTGTTAGGTAATTACTTTTCAGTTATGACCATCTTAGATGTCATATTAGAAATGACAGTATTTTTTGGAGGGGGAGGTGAAAAATGTTCTAAAACTGATTTTACTGATGGTTGCACAACTCTATGGATACACTACAGAGCATTGATTTGTACAATTTAAATGAGCAAATGGTATGGTATGTGAAATACATCTTAATAAAGCTATAAAAATGATATTTTAAAGATTCTTTTATATTAAACAAACAGATATATAAAATTCTATCCAGTATATATTGGGGAATGGGAAAAATATGGGGAAAATAGAACAAAAATTCTGGCTAAACAAAAAATGAATGCCTGAATATGCTGAGATAACAATATATTTTATGTAAAAATTAATAAATAAATAAATCAGCTGAATTTTTAACATTATTCAATGTTTTAAAATCCTGTTTCAATGGCTTGGTAAGATAGAGTTTATTCTCTCTAAACATCATTATTCTCACATTGCAAAATATATTGGCCTCTACCTATTTAGTGACATAAACACCGAGCTTCAGAAACTTTGCCTAAATAAGGAAATCTGATTTCATCTTGCTAGTGCTAACAATTTCCTTTGATTTGTAAATTAATCTGAACCACTCCTATAAGAATAACCTCTTGTTATTATGTGTGCCTAATGGGCCACTTCTGCTGGCGAACCTTGTCTACCCCAAGAAAATGAAGAAGAATAAATAAATATGGAGAGAAGATTTCAATTTATCACCCATGCCACATTGCATGCATTCAAATCTCTTCTAAAGTTAAAGGTTATATTTTTTCTTCCCATTATTTTAAGAACTCAAAGAGATTTCAATGAGTAGATAATCATAATTTTGCAGGAGATATACCTGGTACTTTTTCAAAGTAATTAAACCCTTTGGAATATATCTCTACTTTAGTAACAAGTCCACTTATGTTGTTGAACTTATGCATGTTAATCTCACACTTTTTCGTTATTTGATTCTATTTTCCACACTCTTCATTTTGTGTAGTATGTAGTTTTCTTCTAATATATATAGTTTGTCAATAATTGCTGAAATTCCTAATTTATACTCAGAAAGTTCCTAAATTTATTAATAGCAATACACATTTGTGTACCATGTCAAAATATCTGCACCTGTAACCTCCTTCTACCACTGTGAAACTGAATACAGAAGTCCAATAACCAGAAATCTGGAAGAAGCTCTTTGGAATAAAAGAATAAGCACACGTTTTGTAATCAGAGAGACTGACATTAAACAACAAACGAAACACACAAAAACTGGATTTTTCCCTTCATTATTTGGGTGACATGAGTGAAGTACTTAAACACCTTAAGACATATATCTATAATTTGTAAAATAAGAGCACTTATATCTACCTTGGATGTTTTGCACAGGATTAAATAAAACAATAAATTAGAAATTAGCTTGATTGAGGAGGTGATAATATTGATGAAAAATGTGAAGAAAAAAGGGCTAGTTTGAAGGAGGAGGTTATTTTTTCTTACCTTTTTAGATATCTAATTAAAACGCATAGTGTAAAGTGTGTCAGCTCAAGATCTCACTGACCAAACTTTGCATCAAGGTTCTGTCCTACCATTAGCCATGTGCAGCTAGGTACATTTTTTAATGTCTCCCAACTTGTTCTCTTTATATGCAGCGTGGAGATATCTCAATGAAATACTTATTTGTGATAATCAGAATTAATTGCCAATCATTTTATGTCTCAAACCATCATATCGTATCCCATAAGTATGTACAACTAAAATGTGTTAATTTAAATAAATAAATACATTGAAAAATATACAAATATGCAAAAAGTGGTTACCATAGTGTGAGGAAAGTGGAGTTGGTTTGGTCAGGCCCCCTCACTTCATATCCAGCTGGGTATGATTCAGCACATCCTTTGTAAACAAGTTATGTTGGAGTAGAGTTAGTATGCATGTGCAACCATGTACCCTTTTGGCTCCTTGCGGTTTTTGTGTCCTTTGGTATGGAAGGCGGTGGCTCTGAACCACTGGTAAGTCCAGCTCATGTCTGAAAATAAAGCATGTCTACTTTGCCTGGGCTAATCCGTTTTTCTTTCCACTACCTGACTCAGGACCTGCACAGGATGGAGTAGAGGGGTCTGTGATACAGCCCCCCCAACACATAGTTTTGGGCACATTGTAAGTACAGAAATATCATTCTAAGCCTTTCAAAAACTCACAACATTCTTTTCTTCCTCTAGAAATGTCTCCAATAGGATTTGGAAGTACTAATAGATTTTAGCTAGTGTCACATAAATTGTACTATTTAAATGTCCATTGACAGTGGAGTCAATTTGCCAGTTAAGCTCTTGGTAAAACCCCTCCATAGTTACAGGCTGGGAGAGTCAATCAGCCTTCTAGAAGACTGAAGGGATCATTTTACTCTTCAAAAGTGTAAAGTCTGGTTTCATGTACTTAGAGGATTCCAAACATCGTTTTTCTCAGCCAAATCACCATGCTCTTTAGCTAAACCATCCCTTCTAGTTTGGCAGTTTCTCACAAGAGGAAAATGCATGCTCTCATAACCTTTAAGCTGATTGGAGGATGTAAAAACCTCCCTTCCCCATTTGCCTTTAAAAGCAAGTGCTTGTGTGTTAATATACGGAACTGCTTGACAGAACCCCCACCATGTCTGAGTGTTCTTTAATGGGTTGCTTGGGGCCGGTGGCTGTGCTCTCTTCCTCTGTCTCTTCACGGCTCTCTTCCTCTGTCTCTTCTCAACTGGAGGATGTAAAAACCTCCCTTCCCCATTTGCCTTTAAAAGCAAGTGCTTGTGTGTTAATATACGGAACTGCTTGACAGAACCCCCACCATGTCTGAGTGTTCTTTAATGGGTTGCTTGGGGCCGGCGGCTGTGCTCACCTCTCTTCACGGCTCTCTTCCTCTGTCTCTTCTCAACGGGGACCAGGGAAAGAGGAATCTGGGCAATCCTCCCACCCACCAGAAGGGACACCAAGGGAGAGACTGATGGCAAGGGAAGGGCTGTTCAGGTCAGCCAGTGGTGGACCCAACAGTAGTGGCCAAACAGACAGCAATAGTCTCACTGGGTAGAAGAAACAGAAATCAGACTTTGGTTGAACTGGCAGAAATTTGTGAGGCAGAGAGAGAGCCACAACTATCTACATAATAATGTCCTTGAGGCTTTGGCTGAATACTAATTAATATTTGCAGGATGAGACTCTGTGAAGACTGGCAGAAAACAGCTTTCTTTATGGAGGTCAAATAGTACTGGGAAAGATTGGAGTTCTAATCAACCCTATAAAGAGATATCGCTGAATACCCACTCATTCAATTCAAATCCCAGAAAAGCTTCTTTTTATAAATAGAGCCGAAGTTGCCTTAGAGTAAGAATTACTTTGGATCATTCCTAACAAAACCTAAAACTAGCTTGAGTGTGATTAAGCTAATCAAACAGTAAATTATATGCTCAACAGAAAAAAAGTGAAAGTTCTAGTACACTTGCTGCAATTTTAAAAATTAAGACACATAAACAGGAACAGTCAACAGGAAAATACTGAGTGATGATACTGTTGTAGGAATTAGCAGAATAGTGATTTAAAGCAGCACGTAAATATGTTCGTACATGTAACAGAAAACATGGATATAATGTGTGAAAAGGTGCATAATTAAAATACAAAGTGGAAGTAGAAAGGTTTTGAAAAAAATTATCCACCTTTAATAGAAATATTAATCTACAGATTTAAGAAGCAAAACAAACCCCAAAGAACATAAACAAAAAGAGGACAAAGCTAAGCACATTGCTGCTAAAATTGCTGAAAACCAACAAGAAAAAAAGTTTTAAAAGCAACCCAGTGGAGAAAGACAAGATAAGAATGGATAAGAAAAGATAAGGTAAGAATTATAAGAATGGGTGGTAATGGAAAACAGTATGGAGGTTTTTCAAACAACTACACATAGAGCAATCATATGATCCACTACTGGGTATATATCCAAAGGAGTGGAAATCATCATGTTGAAGGGATACCTGCACTCCCATGTTAGTTGTTGCTATATTTACAATAGCCAAGATATGGAATCATCCTAAGTATCCATTGATGGATGACTGGATAAAATGTGGTATATGTATACAATGAAATACTACTCAGCTATAAAAATACTGAAAGTCTGCCATTTGCAACAACATGGATGAGTCTGGAGAAAATTGTGTTAAGTAAAATAAGCCAGATGAAGAAACAGAAATACCACATGTTCTTACTCATATAACTGGCTGCTAGGAAGGAAGGCGTTGGCTGGGAATAAATAAATATTATTGATTCATCATTTGTCACATACTACTCAAAGCACCGGTGATATAGCCATAAATATGGGAAACAAACCACACTTGCACATGTATCTTCTCACTTCACCCTATCAACTACCCTATGGGATCAGTATCACAATTTTCCCATGTTGCAGGTGATAAAACTAAGGCTTGGAGCTGTATTACTTGCCCAAAGTCACATAGCATAGAATAGAGAAAAGTCAGGATTCAAATTCAGTTCTATTCAAAGCCAGAGTGTTAGCTGGAATTATTATGCAAACACTGCTAGTAGGGCACAGTGATCTGCAGGCTTGTCAAAAATTCATCCATGGAATTGTTATTACTAAGTCAACATTTCTTTTTTCATCAAGTTCAAGGAAATTCAGCTTTAATAGAGGCTTTGAACATAGTTACATTTTCATCATAACTAACACAAGCTAATATTCTGTATAAAATTACTACCATGAATTAACTTTATGTCTGCAGAAAATGGGATTGTATGTAATTACTGATTTCCATTCACAATAAAATAAGCAAATTATCTTCACCAACATAAATGCACCATAAATTGTTTTGAGGCATAATGAAGAAATGAATTTCTGAAAGAAATATGGGCCAAATCTGCCAAATTATTGTAAAAGATAGCCCCTTTAAAATTAGGGCATGTAATTGCAATTGGAAAATGTTATCCTCTTAATGGTTACATTATTACTTGGTTAGACCAATAATCTTCTTTGCTGATGCTCAATTTCTGGAGTATTGACAAATTTTACACATTTTAATATCAAAATGCCATCAAATTTATATATAGAATGATTTACTGTTTTCAATATCAGATTTGTCTTAATGAAGTGTCATCCATGAGTGTAACATAATGACATTTTAATTGATAGAAGAAGCTTTGGCAAATAAAAAAGAAAGCTATTTTTCTTTGGATATTTCTGACTTTGTTGACAATTTTCAGCTGAGTATACTTTCAATTCAAAAAATTGCTCTAACATATGGCCACATAAATTTAATCTAAATGAGTGAAAATAACCTTTTCTACATGACATTTTAAATCAAATAGAATAATCAGCCTAATTTCAGCACAGTATTTTATAACAATTATCTATTACATTTTGCATAAGAATGCAACATCTGCATCACAAAATGTCATAGATAATAAAGGTGTGATCATTTTACCATAAAACTCTCACGATATCTAGTAGAAAGAATCATCTATGTTATAGAGCTAATTCTAGCTAGCCAATAGCACCCAGTTAAAATATTTTCAAATCAAACTTTTATTGAACTCAGAATATCTAATCAGTGAGTGATTTGAGAGATACAATGAATTAACTAATAAGTGACCTGTTTTTCACATTGCATGCTCATTTAACTAAGAGACATGCATACTAAATTTCTTGTCACTTTACTAGTATTTCTCTAGCATTCACTTCTGTGACTGTGACTTATCTAAAAAAAGAAAAAAAAATATATATAGGGCAGGTACTGTGGTAAACACTCTAAAATACCCATATAAGACAATTCTTCTAAGGATGTTATTTATGAAAAGAACACATATAAAAATATTTTAAATGTTGTTATACATTTAAATGTATATCAATATAATGCAATTAAATATACAAAGTGTAATTATTCTGATAAAAGTATAAACATCATTCCAAGTGATTATCACTAAATTGAACAATGGAGAAAGTAGTGCAAAATCATTATTTTAAAATAGTAATGTGCAGACAATTAAAAAACTGTTTTTAAATAAAATAGTAATTTTATGATAAGAAAATTAAAATAAATATATTAATGGAAACCCATTTTATCTTGTAAATTCAAAAGAGGTACTGGAAAAATTATTAACATATTTGCTTTTTTAAAAAATTTGGATTATCTGGATACTGATACCAAGATGAAATTTCTCTTATGAACTATGCTAATAATTACTAAGAACATCTATTTCATTTGTTATGGTAACATCTTTCTTTGGGGGAGGAGGACTGGATTTTCTAATAAACAAAATTTTATTTTTCAAATCTCTATTTTACCTGGAATCCCCCTTTGCCAACTCCCATTATATAGACATTTCCAAGCTTGTGAAAACTTGACTAATGAAGAATTTATTTTTAGTCATTCATTTTTCTCTTCAGCCTTCAAAGACTCTCAAAATTCCCACAAGGTCTAGAAATAAGATAAAATCATGGGAAATAACACTTAGCAAAATGAAAACTTAGTAGAACACATTATTTGAACTTCATTTTACTTATCTGTGTAACATGGTAAGAAATAGTACCTACCTCAGTGGAAGATCTAGAATGACTGACTGACAGAATGAATATACAGGAGGTATGCCAATGTTACTTCTCCAAGAAGGTCTTTCAGGCCAGGACTCATAATTCAGATTTAGTTTTATTGAAGCAAAAGGCAGTTCATCACAGGTCAAAGTGTCAAGTTTTAGCTTTGTTGTGGCCCAGACTAGATTTCATCCATGATATTCTTCTTATACAAATTTGTGTTATGAATGAGTTAGTTTTATGTATTCTAGCATTGCATATTTAATGAAAATTATATGAGGGATCTTCAAAAAGTCCATGGAAAGATTCACATTTTCTTAAAATTCTATTTCTCAATTAACTTCTTGAAGTACTCTCATGTATGAAAACACAGATAAGGGACAAATCAATGTGTAATGACTAAAACAACTAATTTTGTGGTTTGATAAAAAATAACTTATTGCATAAATATCATTTAAGTAACTGTGTGAGATACTATGCTGAATATCTGGGAGAAAACTGACAAATAAGGCAGACATTCTTATGAACTTCTTTGTTTCTGAATATTGGTTACCTTCTTCCCTTCTTTTTGAAAGAGATTCCAAAAAAGTAAATGATACAGGTGTAACATGAATTATTTTAACTAGCAAAAATTTTCATCACAATCTTGTGAAGTATGAACTTCTTTGTTTCTGAATATTGGTTACCTTCTTCCCTTCTTTTTGAAAGAGATTCCAGAAAAGTAAATGATACAGGTGTAACATGAATTATTTTAACTAGCAAAAATTTTCATCACAATCTTGTGAAGTAGATAAATAAATAAGACTCTAAATATGCTATAAATATTGATAACACATTTCAGCTCATGAAGAACCATATTCATCAAGTGCTTTGTAATATATTTCACTATGGAACCTCTCTTCAGGAGGCTTACTTGACTATGTATTGATCAAAGACTTAGATAAAGATATTGAAAACATATTCAATGAAATAATAGCAGAAAACTTACCAGGTATATAGATAGATATGTACCTTCAGATCCAGAAGGCTCAGAGATCCCCAAACACATTCAATACAGAAAGATCCTCTCTGACACATTATAAACAAACTGGCAAAACTCAAAGACAAAAGAGAGAATTCTAAAAGCGCAAGAAAAAATCATCAAGTCCCCT
>NW_007728243.1:111892-114045 GCF_000696425.1 Galeopterus variegatus
AAAAAATTTGCCAGCCAAGAGTTCTATACCCAGCAAAGCTATCCTTCAGAAATGAGGGAGAAATAGTGTGTTTCCCAGACAAACAGAAACTGCAGGAGTTCACCACCACACAACCAGCCCTGCAAGAAATTTTCAAGAGAGTCCTACATCTAGAATCTGAAAAATGATATTCACTATTACAAATACAGAAGAAAGACCAAAACCCGCTATTAGAACAAAAATACAAATGAGAAAGAGAAAGAAACTAAATCATACCACCTCAAAAAAACAAGCAACATTGAAGGCAAATAATAAAAGGGGAAGAAAAGAATAAATGGGATTTAAAACATCTAATCAAAAAGCAATAAAATGCCAGGAGTAAAACAATGCCTGTCAATAACAACACTAAAGGTAAATCGATTAAACTCTCCATTCAAAAGTCACAGAATGACTGACTGCATTAAAAAACCAGACCCAATTATATGCTGTCTACAAGAGACTCACCTCACCTGTAAAGACGCACACAGACTAAAAGTGAAAGGATGGAAAAAGGTATACCATGAAAATGGAAAAGTAAAACAAGGACGAGTAGCTATTCTTATATTGGGTAAAATAGACTTTAGACCAAAAACCATAAAAAGAGTTAAAGAAGGCCACTATACAATGATAAAGGGACCTATCCAGCAAGAAGACATAACAATCATAAATGTGTATGCCCCTAACACTGGAGCAACCAAATATATAAAGCAAACACTCTTAGACCTAGAGAAAGAGATAGACCCCAAAGCAATAATAGTGTGGGACCTGAACACCCCTCTCTCAGCATTGGACAGATCATCTAGGCAACAAATCAACAGAAAAACACAAGATTTAAACTACATCTTAGACTGATTGGACCTTGCAGATATCTACAGAACATTTCTTCCAATAAGTACAGAATATACATTCCTCTCATCAAAACATGGAACATTTTCTAGGATAGACCAATATGTTAGATCACAAATTAAGTCTTGGCAAATTGTAAAAAATTTAAATCATTTCAAATATCCTTTCAGATCACAACAGATTAAAACTAGAAATCAATAACAAGAGAAACTCAGGAAACTACACAAATACATGGAAATTAAACAACAGGCTCCTGAATGGTCCAAGAAGAAATTAAACAGGAAATCAAAAAATTCCTTAAAACAAATGAAAATAAAGACACCTCATACCAAAACATGTGAGATACTGCAAAAGCAGTACTAAGAGGGAAGTTTATTGCAATAAATGCGTACTTCAGAAGAAGAGAAAGCCTTCAAATAAATGACCTCATGCTACACATCAAAGAACTAGAAAAACCACAACAATCCAATCCTAACTGTGATAGATGGAAAGAAATAATTAAGATCAGAGCAGAACTAAATGAAATAGAGATCCCCCAAATCCAAAAATGATACAAGATCAACCAAACAAAACATTGTCTTTTTGAAAAGATAAACAAAATAGACAAACCATTAGCTAGGTTAACAAATTTTTTTAAAAAAGAAGAGAGGAGACCCAAATAACAAAAATGAGAAATGAAAAGGGAGACATTACAAATGATACCCCAGAAATACAAAGAATAATTAGAGACTATTATAAATAACTATACATCAAAAAACTTGAAAATCTGGAAGAAATGGATAAGTTTCTGGACATATATGAACTACCGAGACTGAACCAAGAAGAAATAGAATACTTGAGCACCAATAACAAGCAGTGAGATTGAAGCAGCAATCAGCAGTCTTCCAACAAAGAAAAGCCCAGGACCAGATGGCTTTACTGTTGAATTCTGTCAAACTTTTAAAGAGAAATTAATAACAATTCTCTTCAAACAATTCTAAGTAATTGATACAGAGGGCACTCTCCCAAATTCTATCTATGAGGCCAGCATCACCCTGATACCAAAACCAGACAAAGATAGAACAAAAAAAGAAAACTACAATCCGTTATCCTTGATGAACACATATGCAAAAATCCTCAAAAAAATATTTGCAATCAGAATGTGGCAACACATTTAAAAAATTATATACCATGAACAAGTGGGATTCATCCAGGGATTCAAGAATGGTTCAACATATGAAAATTAATAAAAGTGACACACCATATCAATAAAATCAAGGACAAAAACCGTACAATTATCTCCATAGATG
>NW_007728243.1:114070-115385 GCF_000696425.1 Galeopterus variegatus
ACCAATGACATTCTTCACAGAAATAGAGAAAGCAATCCTAACATTCATGTGGAACAAAAAAAGACCCCAAATAGCCAAAGCAATCCTGAGCAAAAGATAAATTTAAAAAGCCAGAGGCATAATACCTGACTTCAAATTATACTACAAAGCTATTGTAACCAAAACACAATGATAATGGCATAAAAAGACACTCAGACCAATGGAACAGAGTAGAGAACCCAGAAATCAACCCACATACTTACAGTCAGCTGATCTTTGACAAAGGCAACCATAATATACATTGGGGAAAACTATATAATGGTGTTGGGAAAATTGTACAATTATATGAAGAAGAATGAAACTAGACCTGTACCTCTCACCATATACCAAAATCAACTCAAAATGGATTANAAAGTGACACACCATATCAATAAAATCAAGGACAAAAACCGTACAATTATCTCCATAGATGTAGAACAATCATTTGACAAAATTCAACAACTTCATGACAAAAGCCCTTGGCATAATAGGTATAGAAGAAAAGGCTCAACACAATAAAAGCCATATATGACCTGATTGCCAATATCATCCAAATTAAGAATGGGAACAAGACAAGAATGCCCATTCTGACCACTCCTATTTAATGTAGTACTGGAAGTACTAGCCAGAGTAATCAGTCAAGAGCATGGCATCCATATTGGAAAGAATTAAGTCAAACAGTCCCAGTTTACAGATGACATGATCCTATATTTAGAAAATCCTAAAGACTCTACCAAAAAAACTCTTAGAGCTGATCAATAATTTCAGGAGTTTTGCACAATATAAAATCAGTACCCCCAAATCAGTAACACTTTTATAATGCAATAATGATCTAGCAGAAGAAATCAAGAAAGCAAGCCCATTTATAAGAGTCACCCCAAAATAAAATACCTAGGAATCAATTTAACAAGGAGGTGAAAGATTCCTACAATGAGAACTAAAAGCAACTGAAAGCAACAAAAGAGGACACAAAAAGGTGGAAAGACATTCCATGCTCTTGGATTAGAAGAATTAACATTGTGAAAATGTCCATACTACCCAAAGCAATATACAGATTCAATGCAATCCCCATCAAAATACCAATGACATTCTTCACAGAAATAGAGAAAGCAATCCTAACATTCATGTGGAACAAAAAAGATCCCAAATAGCCAAAGCAATCCTGAGCAAAAGATAAATTTAAAAAGCCAGAGGCATAATACTACCTAACTTCAAATTATACTACAAAGCTATTGCAACCAAAACACAATGATAATGGCATAAAAAGACACTCAGACCAATGGAACAGAGTAGAGAA
>NW_007728243.1:116816-124570 GCF_000696425.1 Galeopterus variegatus
TGTCAAGGGGATACCTGCACTCTCATGTTCATCACAGCTCTGTTTACAATAGCCAAGACATAGAACTAACCTAAATGTCCATTGATGGATGACTGAATAAGAAAAAATGTGGTATGTATGTATGTATGTATGTATGTATGTATGTATGTATGTATATACATACACAAACATACAATGGAATACTACTACTCAGCCATAAAAAATAATGAAATTCTGCCATTTGCAGCAACATGGATGAGCTTGGAGAAAATTATGCTAAGTGGAATAAGCCAGACACAGAAAGAGAAATACTGCATGTCCTCACTCATAAGTGGGTGTAATAAAGGAAGGAAGGAGGGAAGAAAAGAAGGAACAAAGGAAGAAAAGAAAAGAAAGAAGGAGAGAACAAGTCTATGGTTACTACAGATGGGAAGAAGGAGGGAGAGGAGGGTGAATGTTCATTGTAAATGAACATCGCGTGGAAAGGGCTTTACCACATTGCTTTGCATGAAGTCAGGAACTTTCCTTTACCTCACACTTGCCTGTAGTGGGGCTACAAACCAAGCTAGAGAATTTAGAGAAAATACATTCCTGTCAACTTCCTTACTCATCAATTCATTCACATTTCCATGGTATCAAAGAAGGTAGTAGACCTGATTCCAGGTACTGGCTCCTCTATTGAGTACCTGTGTGATGTTGTTTGAATTAATTAAGCCCTCTAATTCTCTAACTAGAAAATTGAGGATTAGGATATTTAATCCATAAATCTTTTGTCAAAATTGAAGATGACAATGACCTTAGTTCTGGTGGTATATATGTTTACATATGACTGTTCATTGAGCATCTTCCATGAGCTAGAAGCAACTTGATTACCTTATTTTCCATATAAGTAGAAACAGAATCAACAAGAAAATGAGTAAAAAATCCCATTGTCCTACCGTTGATAAAGCTACAATTGTAACACAAATGTGGCATCCAAACCTACACTCAACTTAGAAATAAATGAAAATCTTTGCTCATTCTGAAGAAGACAGGTACAGAACTATCTTTTGTAATACCTCTGCAAATTGGTAATTATTCAAATACTTGTCTTATTCTTACTGCTTCTTCAAAAGTGCTAAATTCTACTTTCTGAGTCAACAGTCTTGGCCCATTCGGAAGATTTTTGTTTATTTGCTTAACAATTAGAGGTGTCCAATATCCTTTTGGATTTTTTAATGAAAGGAAATTTCTCATTGCTGGTAGTTTTCAAGGAACAGACATTTATAACGTATTCTACAAAGGAAAAAAAAAAAGGCTATTTCCTTTGAAAATATACTGTGACTTTTTGATGGATGACATTGAAGGGTTGCAAAGAAATTTTTTCTGTCATTTTTTTCCTTATAAATTGAAATTTCATTGTTTTGTGTGTTTCCCCCACAGCCCTATGTCAGGAATTTCTGAAAATACAGGCAAGACATATCATATACATTCACACACACACAGAGGAAATGTGGAAAATGAGAAAGACTTCTTGGCAGGAACTAATATGGAGATGATTAATTTTGCACTAGGAATGTGTTAAGGCAGAAAGCACAGGCAGCAGGAATTAATGCCATTTTCTGAAAGAAGTAGGGAAAGGAACAAATATTTGAATACCCACTATTTTCCAGAGACAAGTGCTAGGCATTTTGTACACATTTTCTAGTTTAGTTCACCAAATGCGTTGTAGATAGATATCACTATCTTTATACAAGAAACTGAGACTTTGGAAAATGTAAGTAACTTAAGTTGAAGCTAAGAATAGAACTGGGCTACAAGCCTAAGTATATCTGACTTCAAAGCTCAAGCTTGATCTCTAAAATCAGGCCTTATCCCACCACCTAGCTTCAACACTTTGTCACTAGAGACCTCAAATTTGTAATTTGTTGGTATCCTGCTTCTCTGCTGTTTGATTTCAAGTCTGTTCTTTAACATCAAATTTGGGAGATCTGTTTGGATTTGAAAACAAGTTTGAACTTATCTTGCTTATTTTGTCTGTACCCCTCTTACCCATTCATATGAGTTTGAAAAATGACCGATAATTGGTTTAAATTCCTCTTGTTTAATTTCTTTTCAAATTATTTTGTTCTGGTTAGCCTTAAGTAAGTTATTGGGGAAGTGCAATTTTTTGCCATTGCTTTGTAAAACAAGAACAATTCTGCAGATTCTGTGGGGATCCTGATGACTAGGAATTTTTTTATAATAAGAAAATAGTCATTCACCATTATCAACATGAACAATATACTGTTTGCCCTCAAGCAAGAGAAAAAGCCGCTGGCATGCAATGTTGAGACAAATAGCCAGGGGATGCCAAGGAAAGGTAAATAACACATATACATAAAACATCCAGAACAGCGGAAGCTCAATATTGCCTCAGAGCCTGGAAGGATTATCTATCTATTTTTTAACCTCTTTAAAAAAAACTACAAAGTGAGAATTTATTGTAAATATTAATTACTTTTCTAATGTTTTTGGTGATTATAAAGCAAACACAATTGACTTTAAGGTCAGGCTTACATTTTCATATGTCCTATCAGCTAAAAATGCACCTATGTTACAATGATACTTGCATTCTTGAATGGAGTACGTCTTGTCTCTAGAGAAAGAAGGCTATTTCTGAAATCTACCTGTAATGCAATAGAGCTCTAATAGCTGAGAAAAAAGTATCTGCATTATGGTCATTATTTATTTATTTTAACAGAAATGTTATACACATACATACATAAAAAAACAAGCAAAATTACACATAGGTGTAAAATGAAAGGTTTTCTATTTTATATAAAGTCAGAAATTTTATAATTTGTTAAGGACAATATTAAGAAAGCATAGTAGCCCTTTCCTCCCAGTTCTTATATAAGATATAAGATGTCAGTGAATTTCATTTTGATTCGTGATATAATTTCACTAAAGTACCTTGTCAGTCATTTTTGTTGACATTCTAATATGATGAATGAACGCAGCAGTATAATAATGACCATCATTTGTCTCCTCTAAATTTAAGATGTTAAAATCATTCTTAAACTTTCATCATTATAAAACACAAATTGTAAATTTGAGGATTAGCAGACTCTGGGAAGATGAAGGAATAAGTGTCCATATAACTGTCCTCTTGCCTCAATTAGAATGTTGCATAAGGATAATGGAAACATGTCAGCCACCAAGTGTATGTCAGCACTGTTCT
This sequence comes from Galeopterus variegatus, assembly GCF_000696425.1. Classification (NCBI taxonomy): domain Eukaryota; kingdom Metazoa; phylum Chordata; class Mammalia; order Dermoptera; family Cynocephalidae; genus Galeopterus; species Galeopterus variegatus. The sequence continues at coordinate 119,998 of NW_007728243.1, forward strand.
AATCTGCTTACACAATTGTCTTATTTAAATATTTATAATAATTAGAAAATACAAATTTGGTCATGAATAGGTCTTTTCATCTCATCATCATCTTCAAGGGCATTTATTCTTCCATCTCTGTGTTATAGATTGTGCCATGGTTTCAGGGAGTAACAGAAGGGACAATCTTGACCTCCAACTCCATATGCTGGAGATCAGAATCAGAAACTATGCAAAAACCACACACTAGAACCAATTAATGTTAGGAAGCAGGATATTAACAAATCAGCAGTGTTTAATAATAATAAATATCTAAGAGGAATTTTCACAGACCAACCCTTTTTTAGTTGACTTTGCTAATTAAATTATTATTTTCTCACAACAGATACTTCAGGCAGAGGAGAACTAAGACATTTCTCTTTTTTGCTATTACTCCATCTGCCTATGGGGGACTGCAGTTATTTTATAGCTTCATCAGAGAGAAATCCTTATGAACAGGAATGACTGATTGCCTAAGCCAGAGGCAGTGAAAAAAGAATGGGTCCTGGGATAGGATGACAATGGAGTGAGAGGTAGGGAGATAAAGAGGATAAGAGTTCAGTTGATGATCTATAAATAAACTGAGAGATGACTGCTGTGGTTTGAATGTCCTTCCAAAACTCATTGAAGCTTGATCTCCATTGTAACAGTATTAAGAGGGTGGGAAATCATACTAGGGTACTGGAAAGGTGGGTCCTTTGGAAAGTGATTGGATTGTGAAGACTCTGTCCTCATAAATGGATTAATTCATTCATAGATTAATGGGTTGATGGCATTGATGGCTTAATGGGCAATCAGGGAGTGGAGTGGGGGATTTATAAGGAAAAGAAGAAAACATGTGGAAATGCATTCTTCTCAGCCCTCTCCATGTGATATTCTGTGCCACCTCAGGACTCTGTAGAGTCCCCACCAGAAAAAAGCCCTTCACAAAATGCACCCTGTGGACCTTGGTCTTCCCAGCTTCCAAAACTGTGAGAAATAAATTTTATTTGTTTATAAATTACCCAGTTTCAGGCATTGTATTATAAGCAACAGTGACTCTAGGGGATAAGGAAAGAGCTTTTGTTATACCACCCATAAAGAATTTCAGAATTAAATGGGGTGCTGTATAAGTCCACTACTGTTAAGTTTCCAAGATATTAACAGAGTGCTACTTTCACTGGTAATTTCACCATTTATATTTTATAATGTTAGTTTCAAAATTTAATTTTCATAACTACTCTGTGTAGTAGATATTCTAATAAACCCAGTTCCACAGAAAAGGAAAATGCGATTCAGAGTGGTTAAGTTAGCTGTTGGATATCCTGTCTCTAGTAGGGGGCTGAACCAGGATTCACAGCCAGGGGTAGCTGAACATACATAGTTAACTATACTACCATGCAAGCATGGAAGATTTCACAAGTCTACACAAGTCTACATTGAGAGAGAGGGAGGGAGGGAGGGAGGGGGAGAGAGAGAGAGAGAGAGGCACAAAGACAGAGACAGAGAGAAAGAGGAAAAAACCTGTGTTTAGCCTTGGAACAATATCCTTTGTATGCTAAAAAGAGGCACAATGGGCAGACCTTGCTGATGCAGAAAAGGCTGAGCTTCATCTGGGGATGTGAGTTGCTCTGCATAAAGTTATTATCCACATAGCTAAGGCCAAATATCTCTGCATATTGAGACAGGGGATACAAATGTTTTTCTATAGTTCCTTTATTTTCATAGGTATAGTTTTGTTTAATAGGTACATTTAGGGCTAAGATTCTACACAGCTCTTCCAGCCTCAAGTATCCAAAACATATACTCTTTTAAGAACAGGCAGGGAAGTAGCAGTAGGTACCTTTTCCATTTTATAGAAGAGAAAACAAATTCAGAATCCTTACATTTGAGGCTTCCAAGGTAACAGAACTAGTAAGGAGAGAAAAAATCCAAACACAGATACTTCTCCTTGCAGAGAGACAAAGCTCTTTGCTCTGCCCTTTCACATATGACTAGACAAAATAACTCCAGCTAAGTTGCAAACGAATTGTGGCCATTACCATAAGCAACCGGTATAGAATAGTTTTCAAAAAATTTCTATCTCCTTCTGTGGAAATTATTTTTTCCTGGACTAAGCATTCTAACAGTCATATAATTAATAGGGAAATTTAGCATAATTTCTGTCGGAGCTTCCTGGTTGATAGCCTTCCCTTCAAGGTTGAGCAGAACAAAAGCTGATGAGGAAAATGGTTTAATCCACCAGTTTTAACGTTTGAATGAATGAGCCTGAGAAATAAGAAGCCCCAAAACATGAAAAGATACTCTATCCTTTTGAGAGTGAGTAATACTGAAATCTTTGAGTGAGGGACTCCTTTTTCTTCCTACAGGGGCAATATTAAGCGACATGTGGACAAGAAATAAAGACGTTTTTCTGAAGCAGCTGTTAAAGTCTTCTGAAGAAGCACCACTGACATTTGCAATATTTACTTAAGGTTTGTAAAGCACTTTCATCTTCTGAGATTAAAGACACTAAGGTATTTAGTGACTTTATCATCATATTAATATTAATGACTATTATTCAATCCATCATCAAAAATAAGGATGGTGCCCAGTGTTCCTATGTTGATTTTGTTTCCTTAATAAATTTTTTAACAGAAAATAATGAACATTTTTCAATACTTANGTCTCCTTCTGTGGAAATTATTTTTTCCTGGACTAAGCATTCTAACACTCATATAATTAATAGGGAAATTTAGCATAATTTCTGTCGGAGCTTCCTGGTTGATAGCCTTCCCTTCAAGGTTGAGCAGAACAAAAGCTGATGAGGAAAATGGTTTAATCCACCAGTTTTAATGTTTGAATGAATGAGCCTGAGAAATAAGAAGCCCCAAAACATGAAAAGATACTCTATCCTTTTGAGTGTGAGTAATACTGAAATCTTTGAGTGAGGGACTCCTTTCTCTTCCTACAGGGGCAATATTAAGCGACATGTGGACAAGAAATAAAGACGTTTTTCTGAAGCAGCTGTTAAAGTCTTCTGAAGAAGCACCACTGACATTTGCAATATTTACTTAAGGTTTGTAAAGCACTTTCATCTTCTGAGATTAAAGACACTAAGGTATTTAGTGACTTTATCATCATATTAATATTAATGACTATTATTCAATCCATCATCAAAAATAAGGATGGTGCCCAGTGTTCCTATGTTGATTTTGTTTCCTTAATAAATTTTTTAACAGAAAATAATGAACATTTTTCAATACTTAAAAAAAAGGAGCTACAAAAGAAGTGGTTGATGAGTGACAGATTGTAGGATAAAACACCATAATCTGTGAAAATGTATTATTTAGGGAAAGTAAATTCCTTCAGCTTCTGGTGGCTGCTCTAATAGTCTGAATAAAATAACAGTATGCAAATGCATGCTCTAGAGTTTGACAAGGCTGTCACTTTTCCTTATCGGACACAGTGCTTTATCACAATGCAGTTGAAAGAAAGGAGGAAATGAGGTGGAAAATATTATTATAGGATTTTTAGGGAACGTTGATAGAAACTAGAGACAGCTGCTAAAACTACTGTATTTAAGAGCAAATGTGAGTAATGAACCATAAAGTGAAATATGTAAGGCAGGAAAATATTTCTGGCTGTACATATGCTCCAACATAATTTTTACTCATGTATAGTGATATTAAAGAGTAGGCTGAGGCTACATGGAGACGTTGATCAGGCAGTCAGCATTGCCACCTCGTTTATACATCAGGACTTGTGTAATACCTTCTGAAGAGCTGCAGAGCTGTCTCGTGTGATGTAAGAGTAACTAAGTTAATTTATCTCCTTCCTTCTTTACCATCATCTCCTTCCCTTCCTATCTCACACTCTCTCTTTTACTTTCCCTCTTTGCATTGGCTGCCAGGAAGCACAGAGTGTGGTTTACTGAGAAAATGGCTCAGTAAATGAGTACTTGCCTCCCAGTATAATTATCACTTTTCATTAATGATATCTGTCTTTCGATTTTTCTTTGTATCTCTGCATATCATTTCCAGTGGTATACAAGTGATTTTGTTATAAACAATTTCAAGTATGTTTTAGAGAAGCATATTGTTAATTCAAAACAAACATGAAACAGATACAAGGTATAATTAATTTCAATAATTAATTTCAAAGAAATGTCAAAAAATACAACAGGGTGGTGATCTGATTCTTTTCCTTTTGCTTATTTTATTCTCTTTGCTGACTAACACAGAAAGAGGGTGGTGTCAACAGAGAGAACGTGTTATGTTGTGTTGGAAATCATTGCTAACGACGTTTTCAGGCAAATACATGAGTAGCAACATGACTTGTATTGATTGTCATTGCACAGTTTATCTGTTAAAGCTTTGTTATTATTTTTCTGGCATTGTCAGGGGAAAATAGATTATTTTTATTTATTATAAAAATATACCTATCATTTGGTTAGGTATTTGCTTCCCTAGACAATATTTTGAGATTGGTGTGAAATAAATATTTAATACCTCAAAGAAAATCTCATCGAATTGGAAATATTTATTTTAGTTTATAAAATATTCTCTTTTGATCAATGTCTCACTATAGATGATGA
>NW_007728243.1:124923-135619 GCF_000696425.1 Galeopterus variegatus
AAATATTTATTTTAGTTTATAAAATATTCTCTTTTGATCAATGTCTCACTATAGATGATGATACTGGAGTTTTCTTCTATTTAACTGTTGTTTTGCTTCTGAGTAGTTTTTTGTCTGAAATATATGTGGGGAAAGGATAGGAAAAGGTAACGTTATTACTAAAGGGTTTGCTAAAAGTGAAAATAATATGAGATAGTAGAAAGAAGTAAAAGCGACAGTACTCAAGCAAGTAGAGATGCTTTTTTAAAGCAGATGAGACTACCTATGAAAAGAGTGTCATTTCTGCAGTGGAGTCACTGCAGTGGTTCTACACACTAAGAAAAGGAGGTTAGAAATAAAACCTCACCCGCTATTATCAAAGACTGAACTGCTTGGCCAAGCAGTTAGCAAATCTTTCTTCCCACAGAGAACACTGAGGACTGGTAAACACAACATCTTCGGCTAGAACTTAGACTAAAACTTAGCCCAACAGTTTTTAAACCCTTAGTTGTCAAATTGAGAAGAATCTGTAAAGAAATGTCATTTCAAAATTGGAAGCACGCATCTGTCTTGCAGAAGTCAGAGTCTTGAGTGCTCCTCTGGGGTGAACTGTCACTTGTTCCTAGAAAACAATTTTAGGTGCACAAATGTGAAGGCAGCCAGCTCAGTGAGGGGAGCCCTCAACTCTAGCAAGCTCATCTGTTTTCTGTTGTCCATTGCCACTAACAAGATCTGTGTATGTGTGTGTGTGTGTGTGTGTGTGTGTGTGTGGTTTGCATAAAAATCATGAGTTTTTTCCCTTTGTTTTTGTTTTATTTTTTAATAAGCATACATATGTTTATTAGGGTGATCATGTACTCAATCATTTAAATTCAGATAATTTTAGAGGAAAATAGGACACTATTAAGAATTATGCTGGGGCAGCAGTCATAAACTAGGATTGCTCTGGGTGTTTAATCATTTTAACTGTGGTTCCCTTGAATCGAAGTTTTCATCTGTGATGTAATCATCTTCATCATTTTTAGTAGAAGGTTTAAATGAAGCAAATGCCAAGATTCCAGAGTCAGAATTTTGTTATCCTTTTAGCTGACAGAACCCAAAAGTTATGACTGCACACTGGGCTGGAGTTAGCCCAAGCCAGCATCCTTAAGACCTTGCTACTGTCTTACAACTTGTTTCTACAAGGGTGGACAGTTTTTCTAAAATGATATTCTTCAAATTAATGTGCATCTGAAACAGGTCATGTTAAAGTATAGATTCCGATTCAGTAATCTTGTGGTAGGGCCTGAGATTCTGTGTTTCTAACAAGTCCCAGATTGTGTTGATGCCGCTGGTCTGCAAACCCCACATTGAGCAGCAAATCTCTAAATTATTTTAGTGAATCCATAAGTCTTGTTTATCTCTAAGGTTGCCACTGGAAGCTTAGTAATCTTGTGGTAGGGCCTGAGATTCTGTGTTTCTAACAAGTCCCAGATTGTGTTGATGCTGCTGGTCTGCAAACCCCACATTGAGCAGCAAATCTCTAAATTATTTTAGTGAATCCATAAGTCTTGTTTATCTCTAAGGTTGCCACTGGAAGCTTCTTTCATCACACTGCTTAACAAGATGTCACTAGATTCACCAATAAAATTCCAAGTTAAATATTCAGTGAACTAATTTAAAAAGCATTGGCTCTCGATGACAGCATGGAACTTCAGGAGGGCTTCTGTTAACCACCTCTGGAGTAAAACTCTTGAAAGAATGATGTTTAAGGCATGCCTTGTCTATGGGCTGTTTTAAGTCTTACTTCTTCCTAAAAGTCTTTTGTGTTTGTTCTTACTTCTCTGATCTCTTCCTTTCAACCCCAAATGGGTGTACTCTTTGTCTAAGAATTCCTCTTCTTTTGAAGAAGGTAACTTTCATCCATTCTCTTCAATCTCAGTTCTGAGGCTTCAGGACCAACTGAATCCTCCTCACTAGAAAAATGTACCGACAACATCAACCCTTCCTCTTATGACAAGGATTTAGATATCACGGTGTTTTGGTTAGTACCATCAGCTAATTACTTTTGTCTTACATGGAAAGAGGAGAAGAACACAGGAAAATTGCAGAAGTAGGGGGAGCGATAAGGAGAGACACTACTTCTTAGTGTGGGTGAAGGGGCTGCCAAAGAGTTGCCTCTTTGTGAAGGGACCCAGCATCTGCAGACAACATTTACATCTCTTACAACACCTTACGTTTGTGACTCTGCCTCACATAGTAAAGCCTTTACCAACCCTTTCTCTTATAGAACTTAAATTAACCTAGGAAACTACTCAAGTATTCCTTTTATTTGAATACTCTAAAGCATAATCTTAAAAGCACATTTATAACTTTTGTCTGCCTATGGCCTCTAAAACAAGAGAGTTTTGGAAGAATGAATTGTTTAAAAAGTCATCTTCATATGCTACCCTCCACCCCATCCAGGTAATACATCTTGAAACCCTCAGTCAACAAAAGGGAAGTATCCCTTTTCTAGAAAAAGACATTATGTGTCCCATCCACTTCTGCATGCCTACTAAGGCCCGTATGCACTTTGACATATCCATATCCTTTTCAGGAAAGGGAAAAACACACATACACAAGCTTACATCCACACCCCTCATTCAGTGGGGTTCGGGTTTCAGTACATACAGTCAGTGTGAGGAAATTTATTAACTTCTTTGCTCAGCAATATTTATTTAATTGCAAAGAAAAAGAACTAAAATATTTGCATTCTGGATAATTCAAAATGAACAGTATCATGATAAAATGAGAGATGAAACAATTAGGTCAAGGAATTTTCAAGATTTGGCTGAGATGCCTCCCATGTTCTAGTTCCAGTTTACTACCAGAACTGCAACAGGTTATTTATCTGGCCTTTTCATCAAACATCTTTGTCTCACTATCATAATGCTTAAGATTCCCCCAAATGTATTCTGTTTTGCACACTTTAAATAATGTACTAGGTCCTCCATGTTTTTCTTAGGTATATTCATAAAATCTTGTGATGACAGAAAAGTCTATTTTCCATTTACTGTGTTTTCTGGCCACCCTTGCTCACCTGCAAGAGCCATTAGTAAGAGCTTGTATATACTCCTATTATGCATATATATATTTTTTGTTTAGACACATTTTGGGTGTTCCTTTGCAAAAGTCTTCCCAATAAAAATGAAGAAGAGATCATACGAATACTCCCCAATTGGTCCAATCTGCTGTGGCAAAACACTATCATTTCTGAGGTAGACTAGAATATATAAAAGGCATATTAAATGAATTGAACTTAGTCATTCTTTATATAGGAATAAACAAATGTATAATAACTGATATCTTTTCTTTTATTAAAGTTTCTTCTCATTTCCTACTCAGATTAATGGAATAAGTAAAAAGGAGGTAAAATGGCCAGAAATCATTTTACACCTTGCTAAGTGTGAGGTATGGGACAATATTCCTCTGCTTAATATTTTTACTATGGTGATTGATTGTTATGATTAGAGATTAGAAGACATTTTCCAATAATAGCTTCCATTTATTGAAGACCTCCCATACGCTGCAAGCTAGGGACTTTACATAAATCATTTGAAGTACTCTTAACTGAGTTTTATTATTCCTGTATAATGAATGATGGACCTTAAGATAAGAGAGGTTAAGTAACTTCTCCACATCTGGCAGCCTGAAAGATAGATCCTCATTTCAATAATAACATCATGTTTTGCCCAGGACTTTTACATTTTCTTGGAAACTGCATGCCCTGAATGCATTGTGCTTTTTTATGTCATTCATATACACATGTACATGATAATTTGTAAAATCAGACAAATAAGAGAAATAAAAATCACCAGTTTCCAGAAATATTTTTTTTCTACAGATTAGGCATAGATCTACTCATATTTTTCACAAATTGTTCTTTCTCTTTCATAATTATGTTTTCTGTTGAGGAATTTATTTCATAGTTGTAGATAAAATTAGACTCACTATGTTGAATTATTTTAATATTTATCACCTTTACATTTACCTTTATTTCTATAATAATCCACTGCCACTTCTTAGCACTTTCAACATTCTAGTTGATGTTCTAGTATTTGAAATTAAAAATAAAAACTACAAAAATGAGCAGAAACACAACACACGATAAATCATGAAACACCTTGACACCAGTGGCTTAGATGACCTTTCACAAACACCCATATCAGTTCTAGGAGTAAAAACAAGATGACCAGATCATACCTCATAGAGTAGCTTGGTTGAAGTCTATAAAGTTCATGTGCTGAATGTTTATTGATAGAGTTGTTTCCAGATACATGACAATCATTAAAGTGCATGTATTTATGTGTGATGTACATGTGTATTTATTTTTTTCACCACTCCTTTCCCTCTTCTGTCTCTTCTCATTTCTTCTTCACTTTCTTAAAGAAGTATCTCAGGTTTAATGTACTTGACTGAATCACTGTTGCCTAGATCAGTACTATCTAAATGTTTTTGGTCAGGTATTCATCCATAAACTATATAAGAATGTATCACCAATTTATGTATATTTATTTGTAAATGATATACAGTAGCTTCTGCACTAATCTGTAAGTTATAAAATAGGCAGAAAAGAAAATATTTTAAAAGATGATAAAATACACAAAACTAAATTATAATATTTGCTTTCCACATGTCAATAAATTATATTTCTCAACTTACTTTGGCTCAGAAGATAATATTTAATCCCTGAATCCTAGCTTTTAAGGTCTTATGTGAAATACATGGTACCAAAATATTGTCCTAACCTGAACTTTTATACATCCTTTGTCATTCCAGATAAAGGGGATAAGGGGCTATTGTCTGTGTGACTTTCAGTATCAATAATCCTTGAACAATAAGACATTTGGCAAAAATCTCTTAGAACATTTTTAACTATAAAATTGTTTCCCATGGTTTGATCAAACAGCCAGGACCTAACATGATGTGTGTCATAAATAAAGGGTACATTTGTGTTTTCTCTTTTCTGCAAATAATTTGGAGCAATTCTCGCACTGCCTGACACCTACACAATTTAATAAAAGACTTTTAGGAAGGTGGGAAATGACCTCATTAAGCAATCTTTGGAAAAGCAATGTCTTTATACTTTTCTACCAGATGAAAAATGTGATTAATGGGGCATCAGAATATTTCAAATGAATATCTTATTTTACAGTCTTTAAAATTTATAAATAATAATTCATATAAATTAGCTTTCTATAGATGTTATAAAAATTAGGTAAAGTTTTACCTACAGATGTCTTAAGTGCTTTTATTTTCTACATAAGGAAACATTAGTCTGAAAATAGAATAAACTTTAAGAACAAAGTATTTTTAAAAAAGATCTTCCTTTGTGGTAGGTGCCAACAAAGAACACATTCTACATTAATTGGTTGTCTCAGCTCAGACCATCTGTCTCTCCAAATGTAATGAATACTGGCATTCTTATTGGTATGTACTCAATAGCTCAAATTGGTCTGAAATAAACTCTGCTCGAAGTCTTGTTATAGGACCAGCTTGTGAATTGTGAAACAAATGTTAAATTTCCTCTTATCAGGGGCCCTCCCAGTAAAAAATTGAAGTTCCTTTCCATACAGCTAGAGCGTGGGCATTTTATATTTGCAAATTTTATATTACACGTTGTTCTTGCACTATACAAGTCATGTGTATGTATATATTATATAATGTGAACGTCTAGCATTTTATATGTGAAATTAAAATGCGCACATGGAGTGTGTTTTTGGTTTTGGGGGGATTGTTTTCTGGCAATGTTGATAGATATGTAGGCAATCATCATTAGCTCCATTTTATAGAGGTGGAAATTAAGTCTTAAAGGCACTGCAGAATTTAGCCTGTGACTACTTCTCCTGTGATACTCTTCCTTTTCATTCTGTTGGCATCACCTATTCTGGTCACCTCATATTAGCCAAATTCATTCCCACCTTGAATCTGTAATTTACGAAAGAGGATAAAGGGAGAGGAAAAGTTTCTCCAGTCTCTCTCTAGGCACATCTTAAATGTTTCATCACCTGAAAATGTTTTCTTCTATCTCAGACAATATAGGAACATGCTAATGATCATTTGGGGAACCATGTGTTGTAGTTCATGATCCCATTTTCTCCACTTCCCTGTATGTTTAAAACTTTTCATTGGGCCGGCCCAGTGGCGCACTGCTACAGTGCGCCACTTGGGAGCGTGGCGGCACTCCCGCCAAGGGTTTGGATCCCACATACAGACTGGCCGCTCACTGGCTGAGCGAGGTACGGGCGCAACACCGAGGGTTGCGATCCCGTTGCCGGTCCCGGTCCGGTACGGGCGCGACACTGAGGGTGGCGATCCGTTGCCAGTCATGAAAAAAGACAAAAAGGAAAAAAATAAAAAAATAAAAACCAAAGTAGTATCCCTTGGAGGGAAAGATGAAGAAAAACATCAAATGCTTGTCTTGCCAATTTTTTCTCTATTCTATAAATGTTCTAAATAATGTCAAAAGAACTGCAGAAAAACTATGGAGGTTAAGAAATTAAATAATGATGAATCCTTTGTTACTTCCTTCCACTGAGGATTTCCTAACATATTTGAGTTTTTACCTTGTTTCTTGGAAAACAAAGACTAGTAGCTCAATAGCAAATGTTATTTACATTTGGCAGGTGTCAGAGATGATACTTCAAGAAAAACTGATATGCTCAGCTTCTCACAGCAATAATAGAAAAGAGAATAATATTCAGAACCTGTGAATTCAGCTACATTACTCATTACCTGGACGATCCTTTCTCAGCATTAAAAATATGATATTGCAGTTACTTCTTCAAAAACCTAAGCTCAATTATAAATGGTGTGGTAGGTTACAGTATTGTTTAAAAATATTCATTCTTCCTCTCTACCTCTGAAGGAGGAGAGTTCTACCCTGTCTTTAGACTTTGGTCTTGCCCAAGCTACTTGCTTTGACCGGTGGCCTAAAGATCAATATGACATCAGTAGAAGCTGAAATGTGCTTGCGCAGTTATCTTCTTGTGCCTCTGCCATAGCCAGGAAAAAAGATCCCTCTGCATATCTGTTTGCCCCAGAATAAAGACTGGAGCCAAACCTGTAGCTCAAAGCGGAGCCACTCAGCTGAGTCAGCCTAGACCAGCCAGTTCCCACCAACCAGCAGACCCATGAAAAACAAGCCCTCTTTGAAGGGCACCGAGATGATGGTTACCCAATAGTAACTGACCAAACGTGGGAATTATGTGTCTACAGTCTAGGGTCTGAAGGTGGTTGATTTCCTTTTAGTTCTGTTTCCTGAACTGCTTGTCCTGTTTTTAACTCCTGAGCCCTAATTTTCCCAGGCTAAGTGATTTGCTCCAGCTCCCAACAGTTTCTCTAATTTTGCATCTAAGTTTTGTTTAGTTGTCTTTGCTACTGCTCCGATATTTACAGTTTCAACTACCGTAATCTCTGTGTCCAATGTTGCTTGGCTTTTTCTGCTGAAAGAGATCAGGAAATGCCACCCCACGATATGCTGCTTTGGACTTCAACCTGAGGGCGCTTAGGAACAGCAAATGCAGGGAGGGACTTTCTCTGAACTTCCCGTAGCCACCTAAAGACAAAGCCTCCAAAAGGAACACAACTGTCACGAATTCCTTCCCAGAATACCATCAAACAGGGAAGATTAATTCATATCACAGGAGAGGAGACTGAGACACTGAGACAGACAGTGTCACATTTTTTTTTTTTTTTTTTTTTTTTTTTTTTTTTTTTTTTTTTTTTTTTTTTTTTTTTTTTTTTTTTTTTTTTTTTTTTAGCTCCCACCAATAAGTGAGAACATGTGGTATTTCTTTTTCTCTGCCTGACTCGTTTCACTCAGTATTATTCTTTCAAGGTCCATCCATGTTGTTGCAAATGGTAGTATTTCATTCGTTTTTATAGCTGAGTAGTATTCCATTGTGTAGATATACCACATTTTCTGTATCCACTCATCCGATGATGGACATTTGGGTTGATTCCAGCTCTTGGCTATTGTGAAGAGTGCTGCAATGAACATTGGGAAACAAGTGTACCTTCGACTTGATGATTTCCATTCCTTTGGATATATTCCCAGCAGTGGGATAGCTGGTCATATGGTAGATCTATCTTCAATTGTTTGAGGAACCTCCAAACCATTTTCCATAGGGGTTGCACCATTGTGCATTCCCACCAACAGTGTAAGAGAGTTCCTTTTTCTCCGCAGCCATGCCAGCATTTATCTTTCGGTGTCTTTTGGATTTTTGCCATCCTAACTGGGGTGAGATGGTATCTCAGTGTGGTTTTGATTTGCATTTCCTGGATGCTGAGTGATGTTGAGCATTTTTTCATATGACTGTTGGCCTTTTGTATATCTTCTTTAGAGAAATGCCTGCTTAGCTCTTTTGCCCATTTTTTGATTGGGTTGCTTGTTTTTTTCTTGTAAAGTTGTTTGAGTTCTTTATATATTCTGGATATTAGTCCTTTGTCAGATGTGTATTTTGCAAATATTTTCTCCCACTCTGTTGGCTGTCTTTTAGCTCTGTTAATTGTTTCTTTTGCTGTGCAAAAGCTTTTTAGTTTGATATAGTCCCATTTGTTTATTTTTCCTTTGGTTGCCCGTGCTTTTGGGGTCATATTCATGAAGTCTGTGCCCAGCCCTATTTGCCTCTTTAAAGCCTCAAGAATGTTTCCAACTTTTCAGGAACAGGAAACTGAATATGACATAGATTATTTTCTGTGCTGCTACCAACAAACATTTCAAGCTTTGTGCTACCTTAAAGTCATGCCCAATCATGTTTCAGACAGGCTTCCAACCTGGGAAAATCACATTAAAGCCTGGCTCTATTAGCACAATGGTTCCAGACATTGCGGTACCTAAAAAGAAGACAGTTGTAGGACACTACAGATTACATTGTTTGTGGAAGGCTCTCACCCTCCCAACTCATATGGAAATGCAGTAACAAATATATGTTATAAAACCTCTGGATGGATATTTGTAAAAGTCATGGTCATCACTTTCCAAAGCTTCCAGAGACAGAATATCAGCCATGATGATTAATATCCCATCTAAAGCATGCATCCTAATTGGATTTTTAAGATATTTTTAATTTATAGTGTCTCACATACTAAGGGAATTATTAAAAATCTTTCTATGCACAAGTAACATGGCTTTACATTTTCTCCCTTTTATGTTTATTCAGGTTAGATGTCTCTTCTCATGTGAAATGTTCTAACTCCTTGCTGTCTGTTAGTATTTTTCGGACACAAGCAACAGAAATGTAATTTGGCTAGCTTAATCTTTTCAAGCAATTGACTGAAAGGACACTGGGTAGCTCACATGACCATTTATAAAGCTGAAACGTGCATATTTGGGATATTTACTCATGCACAATCTCTTTACAGTATTAATCTTTGCTGTGTGTCACTATGCCTTAAGAATTTAATTGAAGGCATTGTTTTAATTTGGGTTATGAGCTCACTTTGATGGGAAGTGAAGAAAAGGAGTTATAAGAGCCCCTCCAGCACAATACAGAATGTGGGAGTGGAAGTTCGCCAAATGACGGTTGAGGTGCTATTACCAAAAAGAAGATAAAGTAAATGCTCAACCATTGTTTTAGTTTTGCTTGTTTGATTTAGTTTGTTTTTTAAAATCTATTTATTTATTATTAACACATAACTGATTGTACATATCTGTGGGGTACAACATTGAATATCAATACCTGTGTGCAATATGTGATGCTAATTGTATGTATTTGTCAGGTATAGTGTGTTGTCCCAGTACATGTATGTATTGTACAATAACTCCCTCAGGGTAGATAGCACTTCCATCACCTAAACATTTATCTTTTCTATGTAGTGATTACAGTCAAGATCCACTTTTCTAGGTATAAAGAAATATGCAGCATAATATTATTAGCACCAGTCACCTAGAACACCAGAACTTATTCTTCCTGTCTACCTGTACCTTCGTACTGTCAACTCACCTCCTCATCTTCCGCCGTCTCACCCCCTCCCTTTAGTCTGATTTGTTTTGGTTTGTTTGTTGTTTTGTGGTTAAATCCCTGTTCTTTATGGGTTTTTGTTTTTTTTTACATTGCTACATGAAGTAACTCAAATGCCCAACAGTACCAGATGTGTTATATTCACATAGTGGAACATTGATATACAGCAAGGAGACTATACCTTCTATAACTACGCAAAAATATGAATGAATCTCACAAACAATGTTGGACAAAAGAAGCCAGACAAAAAGAGAACACAATGAATGATTCCAATTATACAAATTACAAAACTAGGTGAATGTAATTGATGGTGTTAAGAGGCAAGATTTCGGTAATCCTTGAGGAAAGGGAAGTAGTGACTTGGAAGGGAACATCAGAAAGCTATGGAGATATTGGTCATGTCCTCTTTCTTGATAGGAGAGCTAGTTTCAGGGACTGTGTTTAGTTTATAAAAATTCATTAAGCTAAAAACGTATGTACACCATTTGGTGTGTACATGACCCCAAGGCAAAAGAACAATTCAATAATATACAAGCTGTCTTTTAAAAATTTTTGATATTGTGTTAATCATAAATGTTTTAACATTAGTTTTATTTTAAAAAATACATTGCATTCAAGCATTATTTATTTTGATGCTAAATAGTGTCTCTTAAATTTTGTGCCCAAAGTAAGTACCCCACTTGTCTTACCCTAGCCCAGGCCCTGCACTTCACAACAGAGAGAATTAAAGC
>NW_007728243.1:136232-159224 GCF_000696425.1 Galeopterus variegatus
AAAAAAATACATTGCATTCAAGCATTATTTATTTTGATGCTAAATAGTGTCTCTTAAATTTTGTGCCCAAAGCAAGTACCCCACTTGTCTTACCCTAGCCCAGGCCCTGCACTTCACAACAGAGAGAATTAAAGCCAAAGGATGCTAAATGACTGAATAAAAGTCGCAGAGATAATTTCTTCCTCTTGGAAAAGTATTTTTTCTCATTCATTTTTATATCTTTTTATGTCTAGCACTCTCTTTTTCATATGTTTAAACACCATGGAATGAACCTCACAAACTTTCATACCTTCCATTACTCAGCCAAGTCATATCTTGCATTACCAAAAGAAAAAAAGATTAAAAACTCAAAAAAAAAAAGAAGAAAGAAAGAAAAGAAAACAACACGAAAAAACACTGACTTCCTTGAAACTCACTCAAATGTTAAAGAGTTTTTTTTTTTTCTTTCAGAATGAAATATTGCCATTTGCAGCAACATGGATAATCTTGGAGAAAATCATGTTAAGTGAAACAAGCCAGGCACAGAAAGAAAAATAACGTATGTTCTCACTCGTAAGTGGGAGCTAAAATGATAAACATATAAATAAAAGAAAGAAAGATACAACATTCACAATAATACATTGAGCTTTCAAGAGGAGAACTGAGGTTACTAGAAGCAGGCAGGGTGCAGGGAGGGAAGAATTGGTAAAGGCTATGAATAGGAATGACAGTGTATGTTATTGAATATAATTATTGTGATTTGAGCATCACATATTGCACATGAGTATTGATGTTCAGCTCTGTACCCCACAAATACATACAAGCAACTATGTTACAATAAAAAAAAATGGTTCCTGATATAAAGTAAGTGCCCAATAAATATCTGATGAAGGAAAAAACAAAAAACAGGTATGTCAGAATAATTGGTAAACAGGAGGAGTCTTCAAAACACTCGTGGAAAGATTCATAATACCTTTCAATTGCATTTTTCCATGAACTAGTTGAAGTACCCTTGTAGATTTGGTACTATAATGGCTCTCAGGACTTTAGCCATTGACTACTTAAATTTGTATTCTAAGGGTCTTTTTAATGATCTCATAAAGTAATACATTATTATTAAAAACAGTTCACAGGTACTGTAAAGAAGATTATACCACTATTATGTATAAACCTAGATGTATGAAGTATGTAAAGAATAATTTACACATATTTCTTTTATGTTCTCTCCCTGTCTCTTTTTCTTTTCTAAAAAAAATAAAATAACTTAAGCACACACACACACACACACACAAAAAGAGTGTGTTTTTTTTTTTCTCTAAATGTCAGCAAATCAGGAAAATGTAGTAATCTCTAAGGTCAGAATAGCTTTTTAAACAACGACAATAATATGTTGAATTATCAGAAGGAGAGAACAGATTTGTGATTACTAGAGGTGGGAAAGCAGGAGGGAGTGGAGAGTTGGGAGTAATTGGGTAATAGACACAAAGAATAATTACTGCTTGTAATGAAAAACCTGCTAATAACACTGATTAGATCATCACATATTGCACACAAATACTGATAGTTAACTGTACCCCACAAATAAGTATAATCAACTATATTTCAATTAAAAATTAAATTAAAAAATAAAACCAACAACTTACTACTATTGTAAAAAACTAAAAATAAATTACCAAGTTTCAGAAAAAGAAAATATATGAAATCTATTATTCAATTTTCTCAAAGAAATTTTAATTTTTAGGCCTTCAGCAAATTCCCAAGATTGATTACCTTTCTCAAGGGAGATAATAAAAGCCAATTATAACCAAAAGTTGCCAAGTAAAGAGTTTATGATTTTTCGATTATTGCCTCATGAATTTTTTTTTTACCTTTTGTTTAATGATAAGTTATATTTAATGTAATTTAGTTCTTTCTCTTGACACTTTAAAAGTCTATCAAATACTTTTCTCACTCCTTCTGCCTTTGTTTTTGCTTTTGGGTTGCCTATTTCTGATTAACAGAAGTTTGGAAGTCTCTTGTTTGAAAGTCAATCAGAATGCAGGTGTTTAATAATGGTACAGTGAGCAGTTGACACTTTGTGGGGCTAACGTCTTTTAGACAAAATGATTACATCTACTGTACATCAATCACTTGACATAAGCAAAATAAAGCCAGCTTAATAGAACAATATCTCTTGATAAATATCTTCCCTTGAAACTTCCCATCTTTGCCTGCACACTTATATATTGATAAATGATGTTTCTTTACCTTGATGCTCTTTTTTCCTCTGAGCAGGAGGCCCACTGTGCTGTGACAGCATCCTAGTGAATCTCCTGCAACACCTAGTTGTTTAAGGCAGTTTTAAATAAAGGCTTCACTGTCTCAGTATATTATCAATTAAATCAATATACACTGAGATAACCCAGAGTTTAGAAGGGTAGTCATCTGCCCTCATTCAATGGACCTAGGCAGCAAAACACCTGTTTCTTACTTTGTCTTCTTCATATCCATGACCAAAATTGTGGGCTAATATCAGGATCCCTGTCTTTTTTAGCTTCACAGATTTCAGGTGAGCGTGAACTCATCTAAGCTACAACCTTCATTGGTTTCTTCCTTTAGTGAAGTGAGAAGAACGATGTTTACCTCCTGAATGCTTTTAATAAGGTAACCAAAAGCAACTGCAGGAAATGGCACAAGATAGGCTCAATAATGGCAGCTTATCCGTTTTTGTTTATGATACTACTTCTTTGTAAGTCAGTTTTTGTTATTCTCTAAATGAGTTAAAGTCTTTTCTTAAATAAATTCTGTATTTGTCAGCTCTTGCTGTAAAAAAACACCACCCCCCAAAATGTGCAGCTTTTTTTTTTTTTTTTTTTTATCATTATTGCTCATGAGTCCATAGGTCATCAGGGTTGATTTGGGCTAGGCTCAGTCATGTCTCAGCACCCAGTGGCAGGTCAGCTGGAAATTGATTGGTCTAGAATGGCTTCACTTGCATGCCTGTTGACTGGATGGCAGTCTGTTAGGGCAGTGGGGAGACAGGACTATTTATCTCTCACCATCTCACAGACTAGCTTGGCATCAGACTAGCTAGTCTGTTGCTACTTACATAGCAGCCACAGGGCCAAAGGAGTCAAAGGAAGCACATATCACACCGTTGCATCTGACATATTCTATTGGCCAAAACAATTCACAAAGCCAGCATAGATACAGGGGATGGGAAAGCCAGCATAGATGTTATCTCTTGATAGGAGGAAATTAAAAGTTACATTCCATGGGGCATGGGTGCAGGGAAAGGAGAAAAATTACAGCTGATTTTGTAATCAATCGTTACAGCTAATTTTGTAATCAATCAATCTACAGTAAATTCAAGAGCTCCCAAATAGTCAAATGATAAAAAGAAGTAAATGTGCATGAGTTTTTAAAATGATTACCAATTTTAAAATTTCAACTAAATTTTTGAGAAACCAGTTCAGTGTAATTATTTCATGTATACAATGTTAGTCTTTGAATTTTACTAGTAGATTTGTTTTAATTATTGGATATCTGTTAGGTGAAAAGCAACATTACTGATTTAAACCCTCTAAATCTGCTTTAGTGGCAACATTTCAAATTCATACAGAAGACTTTTTAATTGCATTATCATTAGTATTAGGAATTTAGGATCTTAAGTTAGCTATATTTGAGAAAAACAACAACAATAATATACACACCATTTTAAGTGATGTCTTCCTTGGTGTAAAGTAAAATGTTCACACATAATGTAACGCAAAATAAATAACGCATCCACTTATTCTGATTACCATCCAGATGCTTTTGGTTTGTCCTTAGTAAGGCCAAAGAAGCATGTTATAAATTTATAGCAATCTCATAAAATAACAGTCTAAGAGAATACAATTAACATGAAGGAATTTAGCAAATTAATATTTATCAAAAATATACACAAAAACATGATTAAAACTATCTGCTTTATGAAAAGATTAAATAAAATAATATAGGTAAAGAACTGTTAGAGTATCCGATATTCATTATTTTTTGGAGGCTAGCATATATTTTGAACATTTTCTGTGAACATCATACATATATCACTGTGGTGCATTGTGATACTTATTTTTAAACACTAGATATTCTCATACTCCAAACAGCCTGGAATTTTGTAATTTAACAGCTTTTATTCTTATTTGTATAAGCTTCATTATTTTCTGTCAATTTGTCCTTTAGATGGAGGTTGTTTTCAAGTAGAAAATATGCTATTAGATTAGCACATTTAAAAAAAGTGGTTGAATAATATTATTTCAAATATTTATTGAGTAGTAAGCAAATTTAAGTAAAACATGAGAAATGATACTGACCTCAACATTCCAATAATCTACAAGTAGTCAATTTCATGTAAGGAAAAGCAGAATGAAATAATTGTTTAAACAAGTTTAAAAACTTAATTACTGCTCTCCATAATTCAGTCATTCTTCTACTTTAGGCAGGCTTGTAAAACCTTTAAGTATTGATATTGAATTTTCACGGTTCACTGCCATGAGGGGTAATTCTATAAAATGTATGTGGTTCACTGCCGTGAGGGGTAATTCTATAAAATGTATGACCAGTTTTTATCTATTTCATTCTGTCCTCTGAGATCAAGTCATCAGCAAATAACAAAACAAACTTTTGAAAGGGTCACATAACTGTCTGCAGACAGAAAAGAAAAGTGCAGGACACCACCACCATATTCATCATCATTACAAACCTTCTTTGCCTAATTGAGGATTTAAGAAAAAAATATATCTTGAGAAAAACTGCTAAAGGGGCTTTGTAGCCAACCTGGATTCAAGACTGTGTTAGTCCATTTTTGTATTGCTGTAACAGAATATCTGAAAATGAGTAATTTATAAAGAAAAGAGGTTTATTTAGCTCCTGATTCTGGGAAAGCTGAATCTGGCACAGGCCTCAGGCTGCTTCTATTTATGGCTGGAAATGGCAGGGAGTTGACGGGTGCAAGATCACAGGATGAGAGAAAGCAAGAGAGAGTGGGGAGTTGCCAGGGTCCTTTAAAAAAACAGCTCTTAAGGGAACTAATAGTGAAATCATCCCCTATGTCTCCCCCTCCCCCAAGGGAGGAAATTAATCTATTCATGAGGGATCTGCCCACCATGACCCAAACAGCTACTAACATGGCCACAGTGGGGATCAGATTTCACCATGAACTTTGAGGGGACAAAGATAGAGGAGACAAACATATCTAAAGTATATCAAAGACCTAGAACTATAGTGCAGAATTATAGTGAGGTACATAAAACTTATTGTTACAAAGTGCTTAAGATAATACATGTCCAAGATGTGTACTGAAAATGGTGGTACTAACATCATCATCATTATTAATGTCATTATTATTACCCTTACTATCTTTAAAATGTTGTATTATTAAGTCTTTTATGAAGTTCAGATTGTTGAAGGAAGTGCTATCAAGGCTTTTGAATTGATCTCTCCTCTACACAACTATGTTTAATTGAAGCTGACATAAGAAAAGAATTTCCTAACTATAGGACCTTAAATAATCATAATTATAATCATAAACTATGCCATGAAGAGACAAGGAAATATCACATCCTCGGTTCTGGGATATTTATATGTTAACATATTCAGGAAAAATAAGAGGAAGTGATTTAAGCTTAAATATATGAACGAATACTTCAGTCCAAACAGCAGGTAAATCAAATCAAGGCAATTATAATGGTCTTCTCATCTGACATAAAAATGCATGAACCTATTAGAAAACATATTTTTTCAATTTATGATGAAAAAGTGTTTTTGAAATCAAAGACAAAAGTATTAATAAAAATAACCAAATATTTACCAATAAGCATTTTAAGAAATTAACAAAAATAATGCAATATGCATATTCAAAACAATAATCTTCTTTAAGAGAAGAAACTGTGTTGATTGAACTTGCTTTGCACAGTGCATACAAGGTAACAGGGCCCAGAAAGATGCTAAATCAATACTGACTAAGGATGACAATTTGAGAAGTGAAAGAAAATCTATGTGGATTTCTTTGGAAAAGCCTGAACCATCAAAAACAAGATATCAATTTAGAGCTTAATCTGTTGTAACAAATTTATAAGAAGACAATTTTTTAAAGTATGCCACGATCGTATCAGCATATTTTTGAGTACCACAGCAAGCTGGGCACTGTGCTTGTTGTTTGAAATACAGATGTCATTAGGCATCTTTTCTTCTCTGGAGAAACACTGGGAGCAGTCTATGGTGATGTCTTCTGGGATATTTATATGTTAACATATTCAGGAAAAATAAGAGGAAGTGATTTAAGCTTAAATATATGAATGAATACTTCAGTCCAAACAGCAGGTAAATCAAATCAAGGCAATTATAATGGTCTTCTCATCTGACATAAAAATGCATGAACCTATTAGAAAACATATTTTTTCAATTTATGATGAAAAAGTGTTTTTGAAATCAAAGACAAAAGTATTAATAAAAATAACCAAATATTTACCAATAAGCATTTTAAGAAATTAACAAAAATAATGCAATATGCATATTCAAAACAATAATCTATCTACTAGTGTTCATGAGACTTCAATAGAGTGGGCATCAACACTATAGAGTTTATCGGTCTTCCTTCATTGTGCTCAATGACTGTCACACCCCAAGCAGGCTGGTCTGCATTTCCTGATGCTTAGGTACCTGCAGGATATAACTCTACAAAGATCACACTGATTTGTTATCATTTTAGACAAAAAGAAAAAAAACTTTTTGGCTTCTCTTAGCAACATCTTGGTAAGGTTGGGAATATTCAGTTATTTGAATTTTTTCAAAGATGAGTTCATGTTCCATGTTCTGCAGACTTTGTTATATAAGATTTTCTTTTCTCCCTCATTAAGTTGGTTGATTGTTTACTCTTGAGAAAAACAAAAGAAAACATAATGATTCTCTCTCTCTCCATATATACATATATATGTTTGTGTGTATGTGTATATATATATGTATATATCTCATTGTATTCATAATTTTTATATGGATTATTTCAATAAATTTTCACAGCAGTAGTGTAAGTTCAGAGGAGGTTTCAGTTTTTAGTTGCATAAAATTAAACATTGTAAAATAACATTCACTGAAACAAAATTAAAGTCTATTTCTCATACATGTAAAATGAGTTTGAACATAGCTAGTTCAGGGCTGGTATGTTGTCTTCACAGTGATACCAGAGGCTGAAGCTGTGCTGTCTTTCTGCTCTGCCATTCTAGCGCATCATTTTCACTTTAAAGATTACTACATAGTTCAAGATGAATGCTGTAGTCATTAATTCGAATTTCCTTTTGCACGAAAGAGGAGAAAAGGTGGAAGGGCAAACAGGGCTCCTTTTTTTTTGAGCCAGCACCTTTAATCTTTCACATACACACAAATCCCACATTTCTGCTTATACCACATTAGCCAGAACATACCCTCTTGACCACCCTGGGAAAACTGGCACATTTCATCTCTGAATAATATTATGGTTGTGTTTCTAAAAAGGGAGAAATAAATGGGGTGAAGGTAAGGATTTGATATAGAAAACTAGCTGACTTTAATCTGACAAACCCGTGATCTTAACGAAGTGTCTAAAAAGAGGAAACTGCTATTAAACTTTTTAACTCGCTGACCTTTTATTTGTTCACTTGTTTTTTCAGACAACAAATAATACTAGTGATTTTTTTTCTATACACTGCTGAGTTGTAAAGAATGTGATGTCTAGTGCAATGGTAGACATGGTACTTGTATTCACACTGCCTCCAGTGTGGTAAAGGAGTTTGTTCAGGAAAAAGGAAAATTTATTGTAATGCGATATAGTTTATTGGAGGGAGGAGACTATCATAGCAAGACTTATTCAGTTTAGTTTCCACTTACTGTGTGAAAAGTCTGGTTAAGAGTTAAGATAATTAAGAGTTGGCCAAGTGAGATGATCAGGATATGCAAAAGTGAGTAAGGAACGACTCATGTGACAACCCAGGACCACAGAGATCACAGCATTTAAAGGATTTTAATTCAATGTGACTGTTGCCATAAGGTATGCAACAATGGACGTAGCAATAGAAAAGGCAGACATGTAAATAGGACTTAGTAAGCCATTTAGGAGTAGAGCTAGCCATTGGTGCAAACAAAAAAATTATTAGATCAGCTTTGCCCTGAAATATTTAGGATTCCAGAACCAGTGAATGACAGAATTGCTCCACTAACTAAAACCTTACATGCTTTATTCTCTTTTCCAAGTAGAAGAATCATATTTTCTGAATTCAAATTTAGAAAACAGCATGAAAAACTGTTTAAATATTGTCTGTCTTGGAAAATCCAATTTCATATTTCTATATTTATTGAAGAACTTTACTTCACATGATATGTGCACTATTTGAAACCATACATAGGATTTACCGTCACTTCTAAATTCAATTTAGATAGTTTCTAGAATAATTTCCATATCTTTAATGAGTTTTGTAAATCACCTCTGAGAACACACAGACTAATATACTTTGCAAAGCTACTGGAAGAGCGATACTCATAAAAGGAAGCTATGCTAATGAGTGAATTGTATTGAAATATTCTTTTCACTGTATGTTTTCCATTATTTTAATCAAGCAAGTGACAAAGAGAATCTCCAAACTTATTGTGCAACAAAAACAACACCTGCAGAAAAATGAGGACCTTGACAGTTAACAGATATTATGCACCGAGTATGTTAAAATGAGCGATATTTTATCAAGACTGAAAATTATTCCTCAGCACTGCAAGAAGAAGGGTTTATATTGTCATTCACAGCAGTTAAGCATATAATTATAACAGACCCTGAAATCCAGTCAACATAATCACTGTATCTTAGTCATCTTGGGTTAAAAGAATAAGAAAAATTTTTTTGATTATATTAGAAAATATTTTTATTCAAAGAGAATTATTAATCAGAAAAAATGTGCTCAATTGAAAGAAAGAAAAAAATGTTCCTACTAAACTGGGATAATTTTTCTATTAATTATGCCCATTGAGACTTCTTCAGTGACACTAAAATGTACATGCTTATATGCCAGATAATTACAATGTCCCCAAGAATGA
Organism: Galeopterus variegatus; assembly: GCF_000696425.1. Taxonomy (NCBI): domain Eukaryota; kingdom Metazoa; phylum Chordata; class Mammalia; order Dermoptera; family Cynocephalidae; genus Galeopterus; species Galeopterus variegatus. Next base: position 145,284 of record NW_007728243.1, read on the forward strand.
GACATTAGAGCTCTATTCAATATATGTTCTGGTATCAAGGCATCAGAACTCTTTTGAAAAAGTCCTTACCTTATCTTTAAGAAATGATAAAAGAGACACACATTAAAGAAGAAACTAATGTTCTCAGAAAAATAACTTCCAAAATGTGAATAATCCTTAATAATTTTGACATAAGACAGGAACTTAAGTTTAGGTTTGTCAGTATTTGCTTACTATGTGACATCAAAATCAAGCTGGATATCACATAATTCTTTAGCCCTTCTCAGACAGCCTTTGCTCTCTTAAAGGAAAATACAGAGCATATACATGCAGCCTCCCATCATTTAGTAATTTTCTCTTCTTATCTTTTCAAAATAGTTATGTTGGAAATCTGAAAAGTTCTTAGACTTATTCAGTACAAAAGATTTCTGCTATCAGAAATCTTTAGCATTGTACTGGAAAAACTAGACTTCCGTAAAAGTGTACTGGAAAACTAAACTTCCGTAACTTCAAAAGCAAAGTTACAATTTTGATACTAAGAGAGTTGGTGAGGGAGTTATTTTAAAGCACAAAACCTGTAAATATGCAAACTCTTAAATAGGCTTTCTCTCTTCTTTGCAATCCCATATTGGAGAGTCAATATTCTATGTGTACATATACATGGTAAAGTGCATAAATCAGGTATCAACGCAGTTCTTTAAGAAGCATTTTAAAAACAAGTACAACTGAATACATTTATTTATTTTTTTATTAATCCAAATTATTAATATATTTTTATCACTTTCTAAGTGTATATATTAGATGTAGGTTCTGAGCAAGTATGTTTCAGTGAAAGAGAGATGTGTGATACAGTATATGAAGGTGAAAGATAGAATTATTTTATATAAAAATATTTTAGGGAATCATGGAAGAAAAACAATTCTCTGAATTAGTATACATAGGGAAAGTGCCCAGATTTCATTAACCACTTTCTCCACTCATTTGCCCATCCATGAATCTATCTTTTCATTTTATTTATTTTTTGGTGTCTGGCCAGTGAGGGGATCTGAACCCTTGACGTTGGTGTTACAAGGCAGCATTCTGACCAACTGAGCTCACCAGCCATCCCTGCAATCTATATTTTTATCTAAAAACCAAAATGTTAGTTAACTTGACTATGCCAGGTTCTTTCCTAATGCTGAGTGTATAGGACAGAGACATAAGGAGATCTCTGACAGCAGGGACATTTTAGAGCAAATTAAATTCATTAGTGTCTTCATCTATAAGAAGACATTTAGATATTTTCTCAAACACCTTCTAGTATCATGGATACTAGATTCACAGTAAAGAAATGCCTGGTATTAAGTGAAAGAGTAAGTGAGAATATCAGTATTATCAACTGAAATCTGGTGATATGGATTCAACACTTGCTAGAGAAGATGGTATTCTTTATAAAAAAAAAATCATTTAGGATATTGAATGTTAAATCATCAGTGTAGTCGGTTTTTTATTCAACAGTTTTCAGTGTTCATAGTAGCCATTCATTATACACGAAATTGGATTGACTTGCTATGTACAGTCATGTGCCACATAGTGACATTTTGGTTAATGACAAACTGCATATATTACAGTGATTGGAGCAATAGGCTATACCATATAGCCCAGGTGTGTAATAGGCTATACCATCTAGGTTTGCATAAGTACACTCTATGATACGTGCACAACTACAAAATCACCTAACGATGCATTTCTTAAAACATATCCCTGTTATTAAGTGATGCATGCCTGCATATGCCACTAATCTGTCTCTTGATAATCTGGTAAGCATCTCAGCCTTTAAGAAATGTTGAGACTCCACCTGGAATTAAATAAACATCAAATTAATTTCTATAAACTTTCACCTTTCTAATCTTATGCATCTTCTGTTTACATCATCTTTCTCATTACTTGAAATTTGCCTATGGCTGGGACCGTGTTGTGGCAGCCAGCTTCCAAGATGGTTCCCAATTTTCATTGCATCGTGGCATCGGCATGCCGTGTAGTCTCCTCCTACATTGTACGTGGGTTGGTATGTTTAACCAATAACACATAGCACAGTGAGGCTATGTTGCTTCCAACACCACAGCTTCTATTATGAGTACTTTCTCTTTCACACTCTCTCATTCTTGCTTAACTTGCAATGTTGTACAGCCCTATGGAGAGGCCCCCGTGGTGAGCAACAGAGGCCTCCAGCCAACAGTCAGCAAGGAACCAAGGCCTGCCAACAACCATGTGAATGAGGTTGGAAATCGATTCCTCAGCCCCGATAGAGCAGGCTTAACTGCACACTCATGAGAGACCCTAAGCCAGAATCAACCAGCTAAACTGATTCCTGATCAACAGAAACTGAATAATAAGTTTTGTCATTTTTAAGCTGTTAAGTTCTGGAATAATTTGTTATTGCAGCAATAGCTAACTAACACAGATTTGGTACCTGGAAGCAGAGTACTACTGTAGCCAAAACCTAAAATGTAGAAGTGACTTTAGAATTGGGAGGTGGGATTTGAAAAGAGGATTAGTGAAAGCCTTGCGTGTGGGAGTAGATGTTACTAGAAGGCTCCCGGTTTCTGATAAAGCTGCAGGTGAGGGCTTGAGAAAGTGTGATAAATGCTATTGGAAACTGGAGAAAAGAGGACCCTTGGTACATAGTTGCAGAAATTTTAGCAACACTGTCACCTGCAATAATGTGAAATGTGGCAAATGTACCTAACAAATAAAGCCATCTAACTAAAGAGATCTCCAAACAGAATGCTGAACATGCCATCTGGTTTCTTCTTGGGATTTATAGTAAAATGTAAGAGAAGAAAGATGAAATAAAAGAAGGACACAAACAAAAAGGATCCAAAATTTGATGGGTTTCAAAATTCCCAGTCATTACAAATAGCAAAATATGATTCAGAGATAAATCTGAGAATACGATTGTAAACTCTTTTTTTCAAGACTTCAGAAAGATCAAAGGTGTTATCTCAGAGTGCTATTAGGTCAGACAAAAAGTCCTCTGAAGGAATTGAAAGTGTACATGGATCTTCTGAACAAAACAATAGAGCTTCTTGGAAGTTTAAAAGCCTTGTTCTCAGCAGTCTCAGCAGATGATAAAGGTAAAGGATTACCTCAAAGTTATTTGTGGGTGTGGTTTCTTGTGCTGATGGAGTAGATCCCAAAAAGATTCACTGAAGACCTACAAAGATTTTAAAGAACTATAAATGCAAAATCAGTTTGGACTGAAACGGATAAAGTACAAAATAAAAAGAAACGTCCAAATTCCATTGACAAGAAGTAGGCTGAGAAAACCACTCATCTGCAAACATGTGGTACCTTTTATGACATAGAAATAATTACTGAGAGTTCAGAACCAAAACTTAGAGTGTTGAGTGAAGATCCATGAAGAATTATTTCCAAGTTTTTAGACCTAATCAAGGAAAGAAATCCCTACATCTGGATATCTACAGCAGTTAATCTGTATCCTTAGAGTGTTGAGTGAAGATCCATGAAGAATTATTTCCAAGTGTTTAGACCTAATCAAGGAAAGAAATCCCTACATCTGGATATCTACAGCAGTTAATCTGTATCTGACTCATCATTATGTCTTATGTATAGGCATGTAGAGAACTTGTCTCTGTATTTCCACAGGTCAAGAAGAACTTCACTTGAGTGGTTGTACTTAAGGAATTCCACTTGAGGAGCCTCATTCACACATGGTTCTGAGTTAGAGAATGGAATTCTGGTGTTTGAGCTGATCATAATTTGGGAGGCCTTTGCAGAGGAGACATCTGTTGCATGTGGGAGGGAGATGAATCATCAGGGGTCAGAGAATATATTTTTGTTGCCAGCCAGCAAGAGGGCTCCCCAGTTATTCCTGCCTTCTGGTATTCACACCCCTGTATAGCTTCTGCCACATTTCACAGTACTATTTTATGTGACTAAAAGCATATAGGAGAAGAAAGTACCTCACTTCTGATATTACGGTATAAAAGACTTGTTTCTGTCTTTGGTTCTCTCTTGTTCATATTGTTTCTCTCTCTTGAGTCACTTGCTCTCAGGAAGCTAATCGCCAGGCCAAGTAGCACCGAGACCACCACATGGTGAGGAATGGAGGCCTCCAGTCAACAACCAGCAAAGAACCGAGGCCTGCCAATACAACGTATGTGCTCTTAGGAGCAGATTCTTCAACCCCAGCGCAGTGGCTGAAGCCTTGACCAACAACCTAACTGGAACCTGAGAGATTCTGGGCCATAACCACCTAGGTAAGCCACTCCTGGTTTCCAACCCATAGAAACTGTGAGATTATAATTACTTAGTGTTTTAAGCTGCTAAGTTTGGGAGACATTTGTTATGCAGTGATAGATAATTAATACCTGTTTGAAATGCCTCATCTTTCATCAGTACTAAGTTGTAATGCAAGGTGCTATGGTTTGAAGTAGGGGCAAGGAAATTTCAGGAAAAAGTAAAATAGAGGATCAGATAGTACACATTCCAATTGGATATCTCTCCAAGGCAGGTCGCCCTCTGCAACCAGCACTTTCTCTCCTTAGAAGTGGAGGTGAGTCTGACAAAGGGAGTCTACTAGTCTTTTCTGTCCATTAGCTGAGCGTGGCTTTGGTTATGTCCAGTATCTGTATATATTTCCGACTGAATATGAAACACTATTCTGGGAATGTATTTCAGTCTCTCTTAAGAGGTTTAGTTCCTTCAAGGAATTGTGTGAAATCACCTTTCCTAAACCTGGATGGAATTGGAGAACTGGCAGAGCATCCTGGAACTTGACAACTACTAATGATTTTAGGAATATTAACACTAAATTACAACTCAAGTTTTTGTGATGGCTAGACATTTGTTCTTACATCCTGAAATTAAATATCAGATATGTTTTAAAAGGTGACTAATATTGGAGTTCTGGCATTTATTTAAAACACATGTGAGCAATCTCATCCAATCAAAACCGCAACATTTATCTTTGGCTTTCTCTGTGCAGCTGAAGAAATGAGGCACAGTTCATACAGTTCTTGCATTGAGTTTTAAAAGCAAACTCTTATTGCTTATAAATTCCTTAAACCATAAAGTATACTCTGTGCTGTTCTTTCTAAATGCTGAAATAATTATTTTTATAAGAATAAAACTTTATTCTAAAGGGCAAAGTAATTAAGATAAGATAAGTGATATAAAAGCTGGCATTGGGGACTGGGTGGCAAGAGGAAATGTGCTGGGAAGGGGGAGCTGGAAATAAGAGCAGAACTTGAGGTTGAGGCTGTGACTGTGAATGTGGAGTAGAACACAGATGTGAGCCTCAATGTACACTAAAAATGTTGGTTCAGATTGAGTAGAGCCTGGGGAATTATTAATTTTATAGTCCATGATACTACTCTAAGGATGGTTGGGATTGGTAGCCATTGGAGGGGTTCAACATTAAAAGACTGATTAAAAAAAAAAGAAAAAGTCACATCACTCTTGACATTTAGATATAGACACCATTCTTACATTTCTTTCCTAATTCAAAACAAATGATGGTTAATTTTTATATCTGTGAAAAGTAAATTCTATTAATATACCCATTGATATACATGCTAACTATAACTCCATAATTTATCTCTCCTAATGAAGAAATTATTACAGGAATACAAGTGTATGAGAGCAACAATAGGGTTCTTGCTTGCTTTTGATTAATTTTTTATATTAAAAAATCTTCCAGCATCAATACTAATAGTCACATATCTCAAGATCCACACCACTAATAAAGTACTACCGAGGTTGTAAGCCTTCAAAATACGGAAAGGCATTTCTGTTTTGAGGGCTATCAATGAGGTGGCCACTTAAAAAGCAACAAAGTAGGATGCCAGGAACTGACCATGGTGATGGCAAGATCAGTGGGGCTTCAGTAGTTAAACTAATGTGAAAAGAATTGCATGTCTCAAATTGTACATGTTTCATCTTTTCACTGTGGTTAGAGTGAGACAAGGTCTAAAAATGTTACTGTATTATATTGCAGATGTTTTTGGTAGAAAAAGACTTTCTACCTAGCTAGAAAAGTGAGAAGACTCAAGAGAGAGAACATTAAGTGGGAATCCATAAGCACAGATTTAATACGTATTTTGGAATGAAGCTGATTATGAAGCCCAGTGCTTTGCAGAGGTTATGGCATATAGTAGGAACTAATAAATACATGTTGACAATGAGAACTCAGAATGTAAAAAATGGATAGGACCAATTAGAATTGTGGCAACAACCAATTCATTTGAAAGACAGAGAAATTAAGCTTTTTTGTTGTTCCTGTTTTTCTGAGATTTAGATAGGTAATTATAACGCAGTCCAAAACTTAGACTTTGGAATGGCTCAGCCACTTATTTACTCGATATATTTGACCAAATTATTTAAATTTTATAAGCCTCACTCTCCAGAGCAGTAAAAATGGCTGCTATAAGTTCTATCATTTATGTAAAGTGCCTAACACAATTCCTAACATCTAGGGAGCATCCAGTAAGTGATATAGCTGTAGCATTAATAAACAAAGTTGCTAACAGACCAGAAAATAGGATTTATGTCTCCCGCATCTGACACTATTTTTAAATCTACTTCCCAATTCTAATTGAACTTTTATTTATTGACTTTTTATGCATGGTCCATGTTAACTTCACATATTTTATTTTTAGTATTACATAAACTGGCCTGAATGTCAATTTTCCCTATGATCTCTTTCTGTCAGAATTGGTGTATAACATTAAAACGGCACTAAAACCAGCTCATTTTTTCCAGTAATATTCCTTCTATTATAATTTCTGAACATTCCAATTCATCAGTGTTAAAGACAATTTCCTCCCATCATAAAATATTAACATTCTTTTTGGTGTGACTAAGAATTGTCTTCAAGCAACTTCTTCCTGTCATTAATTAAAATAATGAGTAGTGTAATATTAAATGTGTAATTCTCTGACAAGCACTCAAGTGTTTGCCGAGAAGTCCCTTTCTACCAAAAACATCTGGAAAATAATATGGTAAATTAAAAAGCTGATACTTTAATATACTACAGGGTAATCCCCAAGTCTAGGTAGGCAAAGTGCCAACTTGGCCAAGCTCTTGTTCCTGGCATGATGCCACAGCTTCCTCGTTTTTCCTTTCTTGACGTGCTACATGAGGATTTTGCTCAGACCCTCTCTATTTCCACTGCATTACTTCTTCAACAAGAAAATAACAACAAACACATTCCAACACAAGTCAGCTTTTCAGCTTGCGACAGACGTGTCTTACACAGACACAGCTATCATAAATATTTTAGCTACTCTGATAGAGTGGGGAACAGCCTTAGTGAGTAAAAATAGTTGCACAACTTCTGCCCCAGCAGTAAAAGTAAATTGCTCCTTCTCATTGGTTTTATGTCCTCTGCTAGATGCATTTTAATGGGTATTCAGGTCCCCTTTTCAGAAGCTGTAGTCCTTTTCTTACTTTTTCCCCTCTCTCATCTTTATGTTTTCAGGGTGTTGAATAGTATATTAAGAGCTTGAAGCTTTAAAACTCAGTCATCCAACACTCTGTGAAATGAGTTACTTGATTTGTCCAGGACTTTACTGTTCTGATTACAACCCCTCATAGCCATATGATGTTTTACCGTTTGTAAAAGACTGTCACACTCCTAACACCTTTGATCCTCAGATGTACACAAAGAAGGATTAATTTCCCACTTCTTTATTGAGAAAACTGAAGCTCAAACTGCTAAGTGATTCCCCAAATCAAGAGACAGAAAATACACAGATATGCCTATTAACACGTAAAACTTGCATTAAGATAATCATTCTGCATATCAGATGCACACAAGTGGAAAATCAAAGAACTGGACTAGGATTCAGATCTTTTTGAACCCTCATCCAGAGATCTTTCCAATGGCAGCACCTTGTATCACAAAATACAGGTAGGAAGAAGAGAAATGGTATAAGAAAATAGTATATGGAAAGACTTTCAGTTCATATTCAAATATGTCTCACTCATCCAGTCCCAGGTAAAATATCATTGAAGACTATTTTGTGTCTATCAAATAAAAATAATTTTGTCTTTCCCAAAAGTCTCACAGTATTTCTCTTTCTTTTGGTGTGGACCATTTCTACTTTATAATTTCATTATTTATATGCTTATATTTTACCCTTTCTGGATCAAAAACTACTTGAGAATATTTAGTTAATTTGTCTCAGGAGAGCTTCCAAAGTACCTTGCACTGTACCTTGAATACAGAATATGCTCAATAAGTATTTGAAAATAAATGTATTAATTTATCCTTATATTCTCCAGCTTCAATCCAGGAAGGAGAAGGAATGTGAGGCACCAGACTGGGCTCCCTGATGTAATTACTCTTAATCACTACATTTTGGGGAAGGGAGAAACTTACCATGGTGTGAATCTGTTGTCTATGAAGGCAGTAACTATGACTACACTCATTGCCACAGTATTTCTAGCATGTACATAAATACATAGAAGAGGGTCAGTAAATTTTTTCCTACATTTATTTATTATATTCATCCATAGCAAGAAATATTTATCTCATGTAATTACTGAGGTCATTTACAAAACTTAGTTTAGCACATGGATGAAGTGTGCATTTTTGCATTTATGTGTGTATTTTACTGGAAACTAAAATCAGCTGTACTGTGACCGTGATGGACACTTCCTTTGACTCCTGGTACTACAATTTAAATTACCTTTAACTATCCTCTCAATAGCTCATAAACAAAATAAAATGATAATATATACATATGGCGTATTAACTTACTTTCTGTAACCTTCACTATATTAAGTGCTTCATATGCATGATTCAATTTCAATTTTAACATCATTATGAAGTCTATTCTTTTATATTCTCATTTTTCAGCTCAAGACACTGAGAGGTTAGGCCACTTTCCTAAGACCAAAGGGCTAGTAAGCAGTGTGACCAGGATTTACCCCTAAACAGTCTGACTATGGAGTCGTCTTTTTCACTGCACTCTGCTATACAGAAAGTTCAAACTCAATACATTAGCTTAATTCATTAGCCTCTTCCATAAATCCACTCCTCCTTCAGCACTACACATCAGGGTTAAGAGTCTCTGCTTTCTTGTGAACCAGTCACCTAAACCCCACTCAACCTTAGCCCAAAGTCATCCATGACTCATTCTTCATTCTCCACACCCAGTTGCCAAGGACTCCTTCATTCCAGCTCTCAGAAGCTCTGAATTTATCCTCGTCATTCTTGCCCAGTCTTCTTAATTATGGAGACCTGCAAAATTTTCTGCTCTGTAGTTATGCTGACCCCCTTGCTCCCAAGAAAATAAACTAACCTCCTCCCTCTAAATTCCTTCTTCAAATTTACAGTCCCCAAAACAGGATATAATGCACTGAGATAGGCCAAATTGCAAAAGAAAACAACTCCTTTCTGCAAGATTGCAACACTTTCTTGATCAAAGCCTACCTCATCGCACCTGTAAAACCCTTTTCATTCTTCATGATTGAAAGAAACACCATGTGGGTGTTCTCTCTGTTGCAACAGCCTTAAAGTACCTTTTCCCTTGTAATTTGAGTCTCAGATAATTCCTGAAATTTGACAGCCAAAACTAGAACCTCGTTTTTTTTTTCACATACTGCAATAACATCTTTCAAAAGTAATTTCTTCTCAAAAATGAGAGACAAAATTAAATATGGAAAATTCTAATGATAGAAGAGGAAATATAACTAAGATCAATCACTGTTTTTTCCCATGACTACTTAACTGATTTTTCTCCTTCTGTCATGAACCATGAAGGAAATCTTAATGATATTCCAGTGTCCACAAGATTTGTTCTGAATTCTTCAGCAAGGCCTTTAAGCTCTGCTTCTCTTCTTTACCCATATTTTTAGTCCTTTAATCTAACCCCACCAAATCCATGCATTACACCTGCTCAACCATTGCCTCTTACCTCTCCTTGGTACTTGGAACAAAAGCGCTCCTCTTCCCTATGTCTTAGGTAAAGTTCTCCAGAAAACAGATAATGAAATGTATAGTTGGACTGCAGGAGGCTTAGTGAGGTATTCTCTGTGGGACAAAAGCTGAAGAGAGTAAGACAAGTAGAATTTGCTACCGGGAGAAGTTAAACTGTGAAGCCATTGAGATAGAGACCCTAGCTAATCCCATTTAGCATTTTCCTGAATTAAGGCAAAGGAGGTGGGACTTTGTGCCCCAGACTGACCTGTCATTGAATGTAGTCTGACTCTGAAGAGAGAACGTGGCATTGGACAAGGCATCTATCTCTCTTCAACTGAAAAACAGTCACAGAAAGAGACTCAGCTGTATGTTATCAACAGCCAATGCTCCAAGCAAATGGAGGAATGAATGCCTTGGTCCGTAAGTGGAGTCTCAGTGGAATACCACAGTATTTACCTTATCCCGTAAAGCCATTTCATGCTCTTCCTTACCCAAGACAAATCCTATTTATCTTCCAAAATGCAGGCCGAACAGCACTGCCTTTGTGAATCCTTCTGTAATCACTAGTCTGGAGAATTCCCATCATCACTATTCCATTATACCATTTTTTTTATGCTTCCAGAATAGTATTGATCGCAAGCCTCACTAGGCTGTGGGCTCTATGAAGATAGGCTCCACGTGTCATTCACCACTTTCTCTCCAGTGCCTGGCACAGCACAGCACCAAGTTATGGTAACTAATGAATAATGAATTAAAGACCCACTGAGCCAGCAGCACTCAAGGCCTCTCCCAAATGCTTCCCTCCTTTCTATCTCAACAATGTAGTAGAAAATAAGTCATTTCCATGAACAACTAAAGAAGATATGCTGATGTTCGGTCTGAAGATCTTGCCTGAAATATTTTATTGAGGAAGGATTTGTATAGTTTATACCCAGAGGAGGAAGTGAAGTAACATAAGAGAGACAGTTGTAGTAGGAATGGCACACAACTCAAATTTAGGAGAGCTACGTTCCAGCCCAGACATGACCATGTACTAGCTGGGAGATCATAGAGGGTACTAGTCTCTCTGAATACTATGATTTCCTAGAAAATAAGTGTGTGTAGTTTCATCATAGAATGAGCTAAAAGGAAACTGGAGAACTTTTAATTCTTATTCTATATCACTAGAATGGAGAAAGAAGGGTTGAAGTTACTTTACAAGGAAAGACCTTTTTAGAAAATAAAGTTTTAGTTATTTACAGATGGAATGGAATCACGTGTCTATTTTAGGCAAAAGAAAATGAGCAAATGGGATAGTAGCAAAGGAAAGATGAAAATTGAAAACTCTAAGTATATTTTCTAAGTCAGTACACTGTGCAAAGGCACATTTTAAAATGAAAGACTAAATATTTCAATATCCTTAAACTAATTCTTAAACTCATCTTTTTATTTTAATTCTTTTTCCTAGAAACCTTATAAATCTCTTATCATTTCCTTTGTCTCTACTGAGTATGGCTAAATCTATTGAAAGATGTACCAGCTCACAGTTACTACATTGATTCCCAGCAATGGTTTTCGCTGTCAACCAAAAGATATTTTGGAGACCAGTTAGAACATTACATGTTCAAACACCAATTTTAATTCTTGGGTTTTTTTCTTTGCAAAGAGGTACATGCCTGGGGCTTTAGCATTCTAGCAAAGAAATCTGTGAAATATGTTATCTCCCTTTTGATTTTTGTGATAAACATGTCTGTTTTGCCTAAGTCACATGACATTGCCCCCTCAGAGGGGATTTTCCTGTGTGGAAGAATGCTAACTTGAGTTGAAAAAATAAAAGAGTTTATTCTAGACTACTTTTGGGAAAGTCAATTTTGAAAGTGAGATGTAGAGTGTGGTAATCTCAGAAATGAGGAAATTAAAGAGGGAGAATCACAAAAATAGGAAAGTAAAATCCATTCAAATTATTGACTGATTACTCAATTCTGCAGACCCAGGGAGAGATTCCAAGAAGAAGCAACAGCTAGAACTGAAGAACTGAACAGTTTCAGTTATTTCCACCACAAAACAATGCTTTGGGCAGCTGGCCAGTACAGGGATCTGAACCCTTGACCTTGGTGTTATCAGCACCACACTATCCCAAGTGAGAAAATCAGCTAGCAAAACTTAAGGCTTAATTCTGGCCGATTTAACTGATTAAATAACCAATTAAATATTCTTCAGAGAAAAATAACAGAATCCAGTGCCTCTAAAATGTATTATTCACAATATTCATTATGTAGTAAATAAAAACTAGGTAAAAAGAATAAGGACTATTTGACCTATAATCAAGAGAGAAAACAATAAGTAGAAACTGCCCCCAAATGACACAGACATTGCAAATTGCAGACAAAGGCTTTAAACAAGATATTAGAAATGTATTAATAGACGTTTAACAGAGATAGCCATAATGCATGAATTCATGGAGAATGTTAACAGTAAAATGGAAAAATATTTTTTTAAAAATTTAAGAAGTACAATATTTGAAATAAATAGTTCATTTGAAAGGCTTAACAGCAAATTGTAGGAAAAGGTGAGTGAATATAAAGAGAAATCCAAAGATATTTATCAGTGTAATAAAACAAAGGGAAATTTTGAAGAGAAATGCACAAAGCCTCAGTAACCTGTAGGGTAATATCAAACCATCTAGATGGAGTGGAGAGACCAAGAGAGAGAGAAAAGGGTGTGGGGAAGGAGAGGAGAGGAACAGTGGGATAGAGAAATGAAATACTGGAAAAATACAGATATAGAAATACCCACCCCAACACACAGACACATTTTTTTCTGTTCTTTCCATTGAAAAGGATTTTTTTTTAAAAAGTTATGATATACCCTTAGCAGGGAGCACACATAATGTTCAGATCCTGCTTTCTTAATACAGCTCTTCTTTTAAATGAGTCAGTGTGGCTTGGGGGAAAGGTGGAATCTAGAGCTGAGTCAGAAACACTTAATAAACTTTGTACTCTCTGTGTGCCATAAAGAAAGAAATTGTAGAAAGAAAGATAAATACATGTCCCAGTGAACAGAAGCCAGCTTGAAGTGATCCTCACTGGCTGAAACTGAGACAATTTGGACATCAAAATTTAAAAAAATAAGAATAATGGGCTATTACTCATTGAGTAATAAAAGCATCCATGAGTCCACAGTAATATAGATAAATCAATGAATAAATAAACAACAGAGAAAAGAAAGTTTTCCTTGCAGTTGAATGCCAACTAATAAACACAGAAGGAATGGTAGACTTGAAAAGTCCTCAATGAGGCTAAAACTATGCAATGACAGTTTGATAAAAAACAGAATACTTAAATAGTTTAAAAATTTCTACCCACAAATGATTTATTTGTTCCAAGGAGAAAATAGTAACTCTGTAGCAAAGAAAACTCAAAGATACTCCAGATATCTTAGGCCATTCCTGTTGCTATAACAAAATACCTCAGACAGGGTAATAAATGAATGATAGAAAATGATTTCTCATAGTTCTGGAGACTGGGAAGTCCCAGATCATGGTGCTGACAGAGTCAGTCTCTAGTAATGGCTGGCTCTTGGATTCATAGACGGCCCTTGGTGCTGCTTCCTCACATGGTAGAAAAGGTAGAAGGGGCTTCTCTTATAAGGGCATTAATTTCATTCATGAGGGATCTGCCTTCATGACCTAATCTCCTCACAAAGGCTCTGCTTCTTAATACTGTTGCACTTGGGCTAAATTTCAACATATGAATTTGGAGGAGACACACACATTCAGATTATAGCACCAAGTACTCAAAATTATCACCAATATTGACACTAATGGGCATCATGTCCCTTATGATATAAAACAATGAGAAGGTTACAGCACTATTTCTGTGGGATTCCTTCCAGAAATGCATATGTAAATCTAATTATTAAGAGAAATTAGGGCCGGCCCGGTGGCGCACTGGATAGTGCGCCGCTTGGGAAGCGCGGCGGCGCTCCCGCCCGAGGGTTCGGATCCCACATACAGACCGGTTCCCGCTCACTGGCTGAGCGAGGCGCGGGAG
>NW_007728243.1:159812-192569 GCF_000696425.1 Galeopterus variegatus
AAAAAAAAAAAAAAAAAAAAAAAAAAAAGAGAAATTAGACATCCCCAAATTTAGGACATTCTTAAAGTAACTACCCGGTACTCTTCAAAATTCTTAAGGTCAATAAACGCACAAAAAAGGTGGAAAAGCTGTTTCAGATTACTGAACAAATGTGAACACTAAATATGATGTGGAATCCTGGACTGGATACTGGAGTAGAAATAAAACAGTACAGAAAACATTACAAAGATAACTCACAAAATTTAAATATGGACCATGGAGTACAAATTAGTACTGTATTCATATAAATTGTCTTAATTCTGACCACTGTACTGTGCATATGTAATAGAATGTCTTTATTCTTAGGAATACACAATGAAGTATTTAGAGGAGAAATGATGTGATATCTACAACTTCTCAAATATTTCAAAAAGAAAATGTGTGTGGGTGCATGTAAAATTAGATCATGCAGCTTAGTATCATATGTGTAACATATATTTAACATACACATTTATACACACACAGAGCAATGCAAGCACATTGTGAAACTGGGTATAGGGTTTACAAATTTCCTGTAGGTTTGAAGTTATGTCAAAATTTTAAAAAGTACAAACAAAATTTTTGACAACATGTACAAAATTCTATGCATTTAAATGTATTATATAATGCTTGACCATAGCTTTATGCTATGTGCAAGCTTATATTGGTTGATAGGATTTTATTTCTAGGTAATATGTCAGTTAGTTTTAAAATTAAAGACAAAGGAATGATGAGGTTCACAATGTTTTATTTCCATGTTTTGTTATTCAAAAGTAAACCAGATAATCAACTTAAAAAGCATATATGTTCTACTGGCAATCTATATCTCAAATATTAGTAAAGCTTCAATTCAATAGGAATGACTCTAGTAATATATCACATGGTTTGGAGCTTGCCTTTGTTCACTTTACCAGTAAAGGTGTACCTTTTATTCTATTCACTATTAAGGGTATCTATGACACATTTATTATATTTCTAAATATCATAAAAATATATAATTTACCAAACCTTTGTTATTTAACAGGGAGGCATCATAGGTCATATTTAACAAAATTAATTTTAAGAAGTCAAGCTAAACAATAGTAGATATACATATACAAGGTTACAATTACTGATACTTAAATATGTGTGTCATAGAAATTTTTATTTAATGCAGCTCAAAGTAGCTTAAAAGAATTGCCCTCGGTTTGGTTTCATTCCTTTAGGCCTTAGATCATGCAGTTTCGGTTTATAGAAATGTCCTGAACATCATACTTATCAAGCTTCCACTCTAGTTGCCCTGTTTGTATTTTAAATTTGTCTTTCATACTGACTTTTCTCAATTTTTCTTGAGAAAAAGTTGGCTCAACTTTTTCTTTGGCTCAACTTTTCTTTTTCCAAGATATTTTACTAGATTCAAAAATTAGCATTGTTTTCCTAATCCTGAGTATCCACAAAATCCCCAGAAAAATGAGCCCCCACTGTATCTAATGAGATAGGTCCACACATTAAACTTTGGATGTACTTGTTTGTATACATTTCCTTTATTAGGTTGTAAGCTTGAAGACAGAAAAAGAACATATTTTTTATTGTTTGCCTGTCCTGGTCTCTAGGATGCATGCTGCGTAAGCTAATGTCATCATTTGAAGTATACTAGCAAGTTATTCTAAACAAGCCAGTCAAAAGATGACAAGAGTGTTTGGCTCAGTCTGGTAGCCCAGCATAGTGGGTTAACAGCATGGAGTTGGCAATCAAAAGTACCTGGAATTGAATTCTTGCTGTACTGCATACTAGTTAGAGGACTAAAGCAGGTTATTTAATCTTTTTGTGCATAAGTATACTTGTTTACAAAATTAAAATGATAAAACATATATTCTTAAAAATGTGTGAGAATTAAATATATTAGTAAATACAGAAGGATTAGGACAATACCTGGCACTTAAAAAAGTATTATATGAGTGTTTGCTATTACTACTATATCAAGCATCAATAAAATGGATGTAGGCGTTCTTTGAAGAAGGACCTAGCTCATGTGAACCATGCCATGAGGAGCTGTGGAAGACAATGCAATGCTTATTCTAAACTAAGCCAACAGACCAGAGCGTGAATCCTCGTTCCACTACTTGCTAGCTAAGTGGCCTTGCACAAGTTGCTTAACTCCTCTGAGACTCATTTCCTGCATTTTTAAACTAAAACTAATAGTGAGATAAGAGAGAGATGATAGAGAGGATGGAGAGAGATGAAGAGGAGGAAAAGGAGGAAGAAGGAGAGAAAGGAAGGAAGGGGAAGAAAGCAAGCAAGAGATAGAGAATCTATCCACAATCTCAGTGAGTAGGGAAAGGACAGATAAAGAAGAGGAGTGAGAAAATGAGCCAGTGAGAAAACAAAGAGACTGGGAAGGGTGTGGGATAAAGTTAACCAGTGAAAGACTCTTGTGGTAGTTAAAACATGATATAGGAATGAGAATGTTAAATGTTCAGTCTGAAGTGTATACGTTGCTGGGAAATAAACCACTTCTGCATACCACTTTATTCCCAGCATCCCTAGTCTTCAGCAAATCATTTGGGTTAAATGGAATCAAAGAATTGAAGAAAGTACTAAATTCCCTATTTTGACTAAATAAGTTTGTATAAGAATGACTATACAGAAGCACAAGCCCCCTAAGAATGCAGGTGACCTATAAAATCCCAGAAATATTGGTGGCTGTGGAACAAAGTATAGGCCTCTGTGGAACAAAGGATAAGAGTTGACATAAGCATATGTAAATCTCAAGGGATCCGAAAACCTTAACCTGTCATCTGGACCACATTATGTTTAGAAGGAAAATATTATGCTATAAGGATTTTCTTAAAATGCTGGAAAGCGATGATGCAGGAAAAGGAGTCACTTTATTGAATTTTTTCTTAATGTCGCCAGAAAGCAGAGTATAGAAATTGTTTTGCAAAGGTTAAAAAGAGGCTACCTTCAGTTCATTAAAATAAAGACTATTTTGACAACTAATCCTGTACAAGATTATTGGGAGATTGGGAATCATCTGTTTCCTAACTTCTTCAAACAGAACAAAATGACCATGAGTTGACATTACAGCACAAGGGTCTTAAAAGTGAGAGAGGAAGGTGAAGTGGCTGATCTTTGGGGCTCTTCCCAAGGGGAAAAAAAAATCATAGAAACAAAACAAAACAAAGCAAAAAAAGCATCATGGAAGAACAATTTAAAAGTGAGAGAGGAAGGTGAAGTGGCTGATCTTTGGGGCTCTTCCCAAGGGGGAAAAAAAAATCATAGAAACAAAACAAAACAAAGCAAAAAAAGCATCATGGAAGAACAAAATGTAACATTCAGTAATAACTGGTTCTGACTTGAATGCAATTTTTGAAAGAGTAAATTAAGTCTGAATGACGGGAGGAAGGCAAGAGTCTTAATTTCAGAAAATTCTGAAAAAAGCAAACATTGGGAAGTGACAGTGTAGGAGTGGGGATATATGAGAGTACTTCAAAAAGTTCATGGAAAATTGAATTAAAAGATAATACGAATCCTTCCATGAACTTTTTGAAGACCCCTCATATAACTGAAGTAGGGAGATACTTGTAGCATACCAGTGCTCTTAGGGCTGATTTTATAAGCAGAAATGGACAAATGAGAGAAGAGAAATAAAAGTGGAAGCTGTCATATGGCTCTACAACATGTGGACAATGTAACAACTAATTTCTACACATCTGAAAAGGTATGCAACATTTTACATATTTATATCACTCAACAATTATTTGATGAATACAAACTAGGTTTTGAACTTATAGTCAAAATGGGAAATTAGCTATGGATAGATTTTCAGAGTTTACTAAAGGCAGTCAATTAAGCACACAGTCATAGTGTTCTTTGGTAATAACAAAAAAGAGTATATTTGGACTTTTACCATACATGTTTTGGAAAGAATCACTTCCTACTTTTTCTATTTACTTACCACTTGATTAATCTTTTGCAACATCCTAAAATCCTCTTTTAGAGAAGTCAGAATATAATACAATTTTTTGAAAATTATTTCATTTATTTTTACATTGCTTGGGACTCTGAATTAAAATGGATTTTCTACTTTCTTATGAGGTCTTATTCCATGAAACTTTTGCTCCAGTCTCTTTCTGACATTCCCTTTCATCATTTTCTCCCCCTTTCTCTTTCAGAAAATAACCATAAACGACCTCCTTCATCTTTACAGATTCCCACGTTCTCTTTCTTCTTTAGCATAAATAGGATATTTAAACATCCCATTCTGTCTCCTTCTGCTTCTTAGATTGGTGAATACTTCCTAATCATTCAAGCTTCAAATTAAAAAATTACTTCCTCAAAAAAGACTTTTATGAGCTCTAGACGATGTCATTATCCTTTTCCTAATATTATGACTATACCTAACATACCTAACACCCATTGTATACTTCATTGCAACTACTTGTTAAGTCCCGGCTTTTGTACTAGGAGGTTAATGAAGTCAGGATAGGTGCTACCATCTGTCCATTCACTATGTCGTCACTATCACCAAGTATCACATAAAGAGCTCAATATTTATGTGGGAGATAAATAAATTATTGAATAAGTTGATAGATAGATGAATGGAATAAAACATGAATTAATAAACGTAAATCTACTAGGTACCAGTAGTATTCTAGGTGATGAGAAGGTAGAATATAAAAACATGGGATATGGCCCCTTACCTTAGGATGCTATGAATTTATATCAGGAGGAGCATGTGTAAATGACTAAAACTAAAGCAGGAGAATAAAACAAATGCTATTTAAGAAAATATAAGAAAAGCACTATAAAGAGCGAAAAGAAAGGAGTATGTCTAGATATCAGGAGGAGCATGTGTAAATGACTAAAACTAAAGCAGGAGAATAAAACCAATGCTATTTAAGAAAATATAAGAAAAGCACTATAAAGAGCGAAAAGAAAGGAGTATGTCTATCTGGGAGCATCAGACAAGATATCACAGAGGGGATAAATTTGACTTGTCTTGAGGAAAGAATAGGAAATTGCTAGTTATGGAGTCAGTAAGAATAATGTTACAAGCTGTAAGAGCAGTGCTATGGGTTAAATATGTCCCCCAAAAGTTGATGTATTGAAACTTAGTCTCCATTGTAACAGTACTAAGAAGGTGGGAAATCTTATTATGGTAAGTGAAAGGTAGGGCCTTTAAGAAGTGATTAACTTGTGAGGACTTTAGCTACCATCTTGATGGATTAATCCATTGATGGTTTAATGGGTGGTCATGGGTGTGGTTATGATGGATTTATAAAAGAGAATAAGTGAGAAGCTTAGCTTACTCTTGCTCAGGCCATTTGCCATGTGATACCCTGCATGGCTGTAGAGAGTAGCCACTAAAAATAAGGCCCTCACCAGATGTGTTCCCTGGACTTTGGACTTCCCAGCCTCCAAAACTGTAAGAAATAAATTTCATTTCTTTGTAAATTACCAATTTCAGGTATTCAGTTATAAGCAACAGAAGTGGACTAATAAAAGCAGCATCAGCAAAGGCTCAGAAGCTTGATCAAGGCTGGCATAATCAGGACGGTGTAGTCTAGGCTTTGTTGGAGCAGAATTTTATAAAGTGATTTAATCAGGGAAAAAACAAGGGCATGAAGGAGAACATGGGTGATTTTAACAATTAGGCTATAGGACTTAGAATTTAGTCTGTAGGAAATAAGGACCCAGACAACACTTTTGAGAAAAATAGTAATCAGTTTTTCTTTTAAGGATAATAACCCTGATGGTAATGTTGAGAGTTCCCTATAGAGATTGCAAGTGCCCAAATGAAATAGGAGGCTGTTTAAATAATAATGATGAAGGATGATGATAAATGTAATACCATGTCAAAAACTATTAATATAAAGTTTATGTGGTATACTATACTTGAATGGCCATTCTCAATGTATTTGTAATATGTGTATCTATTTTAGATTTAATACTGATAAGCCTATAGGGAAAGAAACAGATGACATTTATTAAAATACATACCCTCCAATCAAATTTGAAAGGAGACATGTATTCAAACACATATGAAGGCAACTAAGCTCATTATCAGTATTTATCTGTTAATTAAATCAATATTAATTTTATACATATGTCCACAGTTTATATAGAGGAAGTTTCTATTGTTTCAAAATTTGCTTTTAATACGATCATGAGTTGTTTTGAGATCAATAGCCCATAAACTGAAATTTTTATACATATGTCCACAGTTTATATAGAGGAAGTTTCTATTGTATCAAAATTTGCTTTTAATACGATCATGAGTTGTTTTGAGATCAATAGCCCATAAACTGAAATGACACATTATATTTGTAGCTTGAAAATTTTCGTGACATATATATTGATTTGAGAACTTATTTATTTAGCTTTTGATTGTGCATGTTTTCCAGGTTATTGTGAGGGATCAGGAGGAGGTGAAAAAGAATGTGATTGAAATGGCTTTATTTATTTTGAGGTCCTTGGATGTGCGTGTTTGTTTCACCCTGATTAAGCTGCAGCTTGTGTTAATCTTGGTGAATGCGTATCTTGTTCCTGATTTAATTGCGCTTGCCTGGAGCTTCAATCTGCATCTTGTGCTGTGACAGCTTGTAAAAAAACAACGAAACAAGCCAAAACCAAAGTCCACTAGGGAGGTGGGGGGAAAGCGACAAGTGGGGGATTTTCATTGTGGGTGTGTAATGTATTTTAACACAAATATTTCTCTTTCCAGAAGCTATCTGCATCTTCTCTCCCCCAAGCATTTTAATTTTTATCTACAGAACAAGGTCAGTATATGATATTCAATAACAGGTTTTTCTGTGTTACCAACTGTGAAATGGGAGAGTAGCTTAATTTACACATAAAAAGTGCAAAACAAAACAACAAAAAAGATGTTTTCTTTAGTCTCTGATGCATAAAATCTTGATTAACACAATAATTATTTGGGATTTTCTAGTTGCTTGTATGCACTCTTGATACAGCTGGCCTCTTTGCTCTCTAGTCTGCACCTGTGCCCTGGAGAAACTTGTTCATGAAGATGGCACAGGATAGACAGGCAAAGGGGTTACTTTTAACTGAGAGATTCTTATATGAGGCTGGAGAAACAGCCTGGACAAGGTGAGGACTAAACCAGAAATATTGTGGACAGAAATCAAAGAGCACAAAGACTGAATGATAAACTTCCAGGTTAAATACCGGAGGGTTTACATACAGCACGAATTGGATCCACTGGCGTGTTCTCAAAGAGTGGTAAAAAAAGACTGTTAAGGGAGGGCAGAATTCTCCATAAACTTGGTGTTCTAATACATTGGGGCTCACCCCACATTGTCACGCAGAAAAATCACTAAAATTATGTTACCATTTTTGTTATTTAAAAGAATAATTTAGCAGTCCTGACTGCCCCCATCCTTTTTGAAAAGCTCTCCTACTTCAGCTGCTGGGGTAGTGCTTTAGTTGGATTCTTGTCTCCTCTCTTCCACAGTCTTACCTGCTGTGACCTCTCATTTCTAGGATCCCAAGAACAGTATAACCAACTACCTACTGAATGGTGTGTTCTAGATGCCCTTGAGGCATCTCATAATCAACATGTCAGTAGCTAACCTTATTTACCACCAAACCAACTCCTTTTCTTGATCTCCAAAGCCTTTTAATAGCATCTTCAACATCTAGGACAGGACGTATTTTCATCCTCACATTTTTGGCCCTTTCATCTTTCTTGCTTACCATATCGATGTCCTCTTTTATCACTCTGTTTGACTTTCAGTAGCAGTTATTATAAACAGAATAGAGTTAAAGAAAAGAATTAGACTTATTCCGAAAAAAGTCCAAAATTTTCAATTATTTTGCTATAGATGCAAAACTCTTATGTCTAGAGAATTTCCAATATGAGATCTCAGTTCCCTTGTTTAGAAATATGCATTCTAGTTCATTTACCTCTATGAGAGATGCTGTCATAAATTTTCTTCCAAAGAATATTTCGTTGGGCTTGTTTTAGTTGTATGTGTGTGCTTCTGTGTGGCAACCACAATATTACCTCTCTCGAAATTTTTGGTTTCTTATCTTCAATTGTTGTTGTTATAGGACGCATGTTTTAAAAAAAAGTGATGCCCATTATAAAGGGGATGGATGGCGGGGTGGTACTAGATGTGGGAACATTGATATCAGTAAGCAAAACCACTGAAAAGCAATTGGACCTGTAATGTAGAAGATTTTTAAAAATTATTATTATTATTATTATAAAACAAAATCAAGATCTCATAAGACATGGACATGTGTGACCACTTAGCACAAGAAAAGTCTGCTTTTGCACCATGAATACTCGCCAATGGGAATTATGGTCTAATTATTGATACAATAAGATCTGGGTCATTTAGAAAATAAGTGTAAATTCATCTTAACTTGATTTAAGAAGACAGTGAAGCATGCATGATATTTAATAAGTTTCTGTTTAAGACTGTTAATATATGGATAAAAAATGCAGTTAAGTGAAATAATTTAGAAAATTGAGAGAAAAAAATCCCTAGGTAAACATTAATGCTCTAAGAGAATGGCATATCTGAGAAGAGAAAAAAAGAATCATTTATCATAAGTTGGCAGCCGGTATTTCTACCTGCTTTGTATGACTGCTTGGTATGCAGGTACCAGGTCACACACAGGTGGAAGACGTTGAGGACCATTATACAACATAAATGTTTATAATATATTATAATTACCAAAACACCTGTGGTAAATAACTTTGTGAGTTTCTGCAGCAAAGATGCTGAAAATGCTCAATAGAGAAAGCAAGAAATAAAATTCTCCGTCATTTCTTTAATCTACCATTGGATAAGATCCAACTTACATGTTCTGTAAGTCTGAACAACCACTGGCAAGGCTATAAAGCAGAAGTTTGTCATTAATGTGTTTTATGCCTCCCACCCCACCCCCCAGCCACCTCCCAGCTCCCAATAGTAGGTTGTCAGGATGCTCAGGGACTGTACTGTCTTTCATCATTTTGTCTTCTTTTCAAAGAAGTGCCTTGTGTTTAGTTTTGCTTTTATAAACAGATAAATTAGGTATTTACTTAAGTCCAGAAATTACAATTGACTGGTTAAAAATTGTAATTAATTATTATAAAATCTACGTCAATAATAGTAAGTAAAGTCCCAATATTAAGCTGACATATGTGTTATCAAAGTATCACAAATTAGGTTATTTGCTTCCTTAGCTATAAGTTTTGCATCCTGTTTATCTTAGCGGTTTCCCAGAAAGAAACTCGTTCAAGATGGAATGTTCTAACAGATCTGAGATTGGCCCCAGTCATGCACTTTGGAAGATTCTGTGGAGACCAACATCATTTAAGGTTCAGAATACCTGCTTTAAAACCTACTCTTAAATTATGCAAAATGAATGCAAACTACATATCCAAACAGGCTTATTGTATTCTTCCTTCTACCACCCAACCTCATAACACTTATGTTACAGAAATGTGTTTCGACCTTATACTAATGAGTAAAATTGAGAAATTCTTTGAAGTGGCAGCTGTACGACAAGGATATTTTTGAAGAACTATTTTCATTATAATACATAATATCCCCCTGGGTACCACTGGATATTGGAGAAATAGAAACACAAGAGCCGTGCTGCTTCTGAAAACATGTTTCCAGTTTTTGTTTATTTTCCCTTTCTTCACTCAATGGATGTTGAAAAGGCTCACAGTTTAGGTTGGTTAAAAGAAGGTTTTGAGCCCAATTTATGGCCCATCACTTAAAAAGGTGCAGGTTTTCAGGACAACCATTGTGGATATTAGTAACATAGAATATTTATCATCTATTTTAATTTCTTATTTTCCATTTGCTCAGATTTCTTCATCCACTTATTTTAGATTTTATATTTGCATGTTTATATACAGCAGGAGACATCAACATTATGTAAATATTTTCAATTTATTTAAAAAAATATAACCTAAGCCTTTGCCTTGGCCAATTCCAGGTCTTCCCATAAAACGAACACACCGAATAATAAAAGTAACTTCTCAAATCATCAGTTTTATCCTCTGGAGAAATAAGATCAATGATACAATAAGAAAACCATGTCTCAGTTGTGGAAAGCTTCAGAAATAAGTGTTGTGAATATCTAAGCCAGACCTGATCGCATTTAATTATTTTTCTCCCAGCTTTCAAGTTAACATTTGAAACTAAACTATCTTATGGGTCAGAGGTGCTCACAAAGGAATCGGCAAATGCTGCACAGCCCAGCAAGGCTGATGTTTTTATAATTTTAAGAGAAAGAAGAAAATCTTTACCCTGTGAACTCAGTGAGAAAGAAACACAGCCTGAGGCTACATCAACAGGGAATTAATGAGCCACAGGACATAAAGTCTAATAGAGAGCAAAGCATATTAATGAGCTCAAGACTCAGGTTCACCCTCAACCAATTAGTCTGTGAAGACCAACATGGTGTCCCTATGTCTGATTCCTCTTTAATGCATCATACACGCTGCTGCCATAGGGTCACAGCATTCCACATTCAGTTCCAGTCACCTGTAGAATGGACTCCAGAATGTTCTGTCTAGTATTCGAGGCCATCCATGATTAGATCCAAGGTTACCTTCCTGTTCTTCAGACACCTTCTCATATTGCTCTCCAGCCATACATTTTGCCATGTTGTTGTCTGAGTAAATCATTCAATTGCAAGTTCCTGTGGATTTTTTGCATGGAATGGTCCTTTACAACAAAATATCCTTTTTACAATGTTCTGCCTGTTCAAATCCGACTCATTCTTCAAGATACAGCTCAAACGTATAATCCATTCTGAAAATTACCTACATGTATTTGCCTACGTCTACATAGATGCAACTTGCACTATATCTGTGGAAAATAATAACTAAATTTCAAATATCCAGCACTTTGACAGATAGTGAAACTAAGCTGCAAAATTAAGTGGGGATAATGTTAATGTTTAGTTCAAAGCACTGCTTAGAGAATTTAATAGGACAATTCTATGGGTTAAATGTGTCCCTCGAAAGTTCATATATTGGAAACTTGATCCCCCTTACAAGTATTAAGAGGGAGGGAAATCCAATTATGGTATTTGAAATATGGAGGCCTTGGAGAGGTGATTGGATCATGAGGACTGTGCTCTTCTGAAAGGATGAATCCATTCATGAAGTAATGAGATATCATGGCCATGGTTCTGATGGCTTTATAAGGAGAATGAGTGAGGTTAGCTCTCTTGCTCAGCCCATTCTCACCATGTGATGTTCTGCCTTGCTGTGGAGAGCCATCACCAAGAAGAAGGGCCTCACCAGATATGCCCCTGAACTGTGGACTTGCCTGCTTCCAATACTATAAGAAATAAATTTCATTTCTTTATAAATTACCATTTCAGGTATTTGGTTATAGGCAACAGAAATGGACTAATATAGGCAACATATGTTTTTATTATGCTAGTAAGTCACTATTTATGAATTCAAAATCTGAGCTTTCTAAGAGTTATCTTTTATTAAAATAGAAGGTGAGCATGCCTGTGCTGAGGTATGCTGTTACTCCAGAACTGCAGACTCTGTGTTTTAAGGTTGGTTTATTTACTCTCTTAGTCTCTTAAAGAGTCAGTCTTAACAAATGAACATACTAGAGTGCTTTTGTACTGTGTTTCAGAGACAATTATGAGACATATCCAAGTCTGAAGATGTGGATACAGATGGTCATGGAACAAGGAAGAATTAAGTAGTGCAAAAGCTTGCAGTGCTTTACCCAGCCCCAGGGAATGGCTAGCACAAGATGGAATTTATCAGATTTGTTTGGAGTTTTGACTTTGCCATATGGATTCAGACAAAACTGAAATGCAAAACAGAATTCTAAATCATCCAAAGCTGTGAATGAAAATTGCTGAATTTTACAATCTCAACTATGAGGTGGTGAGACCTCATAGTTGATGAAAGATAGGTGCCCTACAGATAAAAATAATCTCATTCTCTTTAACTCATATTTAATGAGCACCTACTATGTATGTTCAAAAGATAACAGGGAAAAGAAAGATAAAACATAGAAGATAGCTCTTTTCTTTTCAGTCAGGAATTAAGTGTAGTGGAAGGAGCTCCACTCTTAGAATAAGGGCATGAACATGGATCCCTTCACTCTTCATTAATTAATTAATTTTTAATTGACACATGTTGAATTATGTCCCCCCAAAACTCACTGGAGCTTGAATTATGTCCCCAAAGAATTATGTGTTAGAAACTTAGCCCCCACTGTGACTGTTAAGAGGGTTGGAAATCCTATTACAGTAATTGAAAGGTGGAGCTTTGAAGGGGTGCTTGGATTGCAGTACCGTGCAGTAGCGAATGGATTAAAAATGGTGGTCAGGGGTGTGGTTCTGAGGGCTTTAAAAAAACAGAGTCTGTCTCTCTTGCTCTCTCTGCACTTTCTGCTTCCACCATCTTGCAATGTGAGACCCCTGGGTCACTATTGCCACCACTAAATGGGTTTTGGACTTCCCAGCCTCAGAAACTGTAAACAATAAATTTCATTTTTCTTTATAAATCACCCAGTTCCAAGTATTTTGTTATAAGCAACAGAAATGGACTAATACACATATTTATGGGGTACAGAGTTATGTATGTTTCAATACATGTATACAAAGTGTGATAATCAAATCAATAATTCGCATTATTGTCATCACAAAAAATTTATCATTCCTTTGATACAATAGTATTTGAACTCCTCTGTTCTAACCATTTGAGAATGTACAATAAATTATTGTTAACTATAGATACCTAGCACTACTGTAGACCACTAGCACTCATTTTTCTTATCTAGCCATGATTTTGTAACCATTAACCAAGCTGTCCCTGCAAACCCCTTCCCCTTTTCAGCCTCTAATAACCACAACTGTACTTCTAAAATCTCAACTTTTTGTTTTAGCTTCCATATGTGAGAGAGAACACGCAGTGTTTATCTTTCTGTGCCTGATTTACTTCACTTAACATGTCTCCAGGCTCACCCATGTTGCCACAAATGACAGGATTTCATTCTTATTTTTATGGCTGAGTAGTATTTTACTGTGTATATGTAACACATTTTCTTTATCCATTCATCTGTTTATGGTAGCTGGGTTGATTCCATATCTTAGCTATTGTGAATAGTGCTGCAATAAACATGGAGGTACAGATATCTCTTTGGCATGCCAATTTCCTTTCCTTTGGATAAATACCCAGCAGTGGGATTGCTGGATCATACCATAGTTCTATTTTTAGTTTTTTTAGGAACATCCATATTGTTTTCCATAATGGCTGTACTAATTTACATTTCCACCAATGGTGTATAAGAGTTCTCTTTTCTGCACATCTTTGCCAGAATTTGCTATTTTTTGTTTCTGATAATAGCCATTCTTATTGGGGTGAGATGGTATCTCATTGCAGTTTTCATTTGCATTTTATTGATGATTAGTGATGTTGAGCATTTTTCATGCACTTGGACATTTGTATGTTTTCTTTTGAGAAATGTCTATTCAGGTCACTGGCCCATTTTTAAATTGGATTATTATTATTTTTTTTTTTATTTTTATTTTTTTTGCTGTTAAGTTGTGTAAGTTAGTTGTATATTCTGGATATTAAGCTCTTGTCAGAAGAATAGTTTGCAAATATATTTTTCCCATTCTTCCAGTTGCCTCTTCACTTTGTTGAGTGTTTCCTTTGCACTGTAATATTCTGGGTAAGTCAAATTTTAGTTGAACAAAACTAGTTGTATATCTTCTTTGATTCAGGTATGTTGGTATATTTAGTGATCTGAAGACTGAATATCATAATGACCTGAGTTTTGAGAGTAGCTCGTGGGGCATGATCATCATGCGCCTTGAATGAAATCTTTAAAAAAAATAGCCATATATACATGTATGTTCATATGTATTTCTCTTTGTAAAATAAGAATATCAGGTGATATCAGGTTTTACACATTGGCACACAATTTTTTTATTACCAATATGTTAGCATTTTTTCTTTCAATTTCAGTGGATATAGATTGTATCTCATTGTTCTAAATATATGGACACACATTAACATATATAGAATCTCCAATGTACAGATATAACATGATTTATTTAATAGATTTCTAAAATTTTTACTATAATAAGCAATGATGAAATAAACATTTTAAAAATGGCACAACACCCCCAAAGTCCGCATCCAGCCCAGAAGTGACCAAGCTGCCACCGGAAGCCCCCTGGGCTTTCACAGAATGAGGGGGGTGCCATGGGCTTCAACCACGTCTCCCCCTCCTTCTTCCTTCTCCCACCCTTTCTCCTTCCCCTTTCTCATGCTCCTCTCCCCCTAATTGCTCTGCAACAACATCTTAGAATAAATAAATATAACAATAAATAATAAAAATGGCACAACAAATAAATGTATCTGCATATTTTCTCATTTTATTTATATATGTATTTAAATGTTTAATAAAGTTTCTACTTTACCAAAGTTTTAGATCTACAGAAAAGTTGCTAGACTATTACTGAGAGTTCCCATACACCTTACTCATGGTCTCTTCTCTTGTTAATATCTCACATCAATTTGGCACATACTTCAAAACTAATTAACCAATATTGATAAGTGACTATTTACTAAAGTCTATACTCTCTTCAAAACTATTTAGTTTCTTGTTTTTGTTTTAAACTTTTCATTTTAAGGTAGTTTTAGATTCACATGCAGTTGTACCAAATGATACCGAGGTCTTTGGTACCATTTACTCAGTTTCACCCAATGGTAACATTTGGCAAATCCATGAAATGATATTACAACCAGGATATTGACATTGATGCAATCAAGATACATAACATTGCTATCAACACAATGATCCTTCATGTAGTCCTTCTATAGCCACAATCACTTCCATCCTACTCTGACCCTCTCCTTACCACTGGCAACAACTAAGTTTTTCTACATTTCTCTAATTTGGTCACTTCAAGAATCTTAGGGTAAGTAACCTTTTGGGATTGCCTTTTTTTTTTTTTTTTTGGCTCAGAATAATTCTCAGGAGATTCATACAAGTTATTGGTTATTGCATGTATCTCTAGTTTATTTCATTTTATTACTGAGTAATATTCTATGGCTGGGATGTTCTGCAGTGTATTCATCCATATAAGAATATCTGGGTTGTTCCCAGTTTGGAGTTACTATGAATAAAGCTACTAGACATTCCAAGGGTTCAATTGCTGAGTTTAAGGTAGTTTTATGCTTAGTTTTTAAAAAACTGTCCAACTTTTGCAGAATAACTAGTCATTTTGAATTCTCAACAGTACTGTATTAATAATCCAGTTTCTCTGCATCATCTTAAGCATTCGGTGTTATTATATTTTATTTTAGCCATTCTGACAGTAATATAGAGATATCTCATTGTGGTGTTAACATGCATTTCGTTAGTGACTAATTATATTTGGCCATTTTTCATATGCTTATTTGCCATCTGTATATCCTCTCAGGTGAATTGTCTCCTCATGACTTTTGCTCATTTTCTAGTTAGATTATTTTTGTACTGTTGAGTTTTCAAAGTCGTTTGAATTTTCTAGAATCTACCCTTTTGTTGGATATGTGCTTTACAAATATTTTCCTCATTCAGTACTTTTCTTTTGATCTGTCTAGCAGTGTCTCTTGCAGAGCAAAACTTTAAAGTTTTATGGAGTCCAGTTTACCAATTTTCCCTTTAATGTCTCATGCTTGTGGTGTCCAGTCTAAGAAGCAGCCTAACTCTATATCTCAAAGATTTTCTTTAAAAAAAAATGATTTATGATTTTACATTTTAAGTCTGTGATTTATTATGAGTTATTGCATAGGGTATGAAGTTAGATCAAGTTTTATTTATTTTCCATTTGGTTGTCCAGTTGCTTCAGCATCATGTTTTGATTAGATTACCTTTACCCCATTGAATTGCTTTTGCACTATTGTAAAAAAAATCAGTTGGGTATGCCTATGTGGGTCTATTTCTGAGTTCTGTGTTTTATCTCATGAACCTATCTATCTATTCCTTCACAAATACTACACAGCCTTGCTTATTATAACTGTATAATAAGTCATGAAATAAGTAGACTGATCCTTTCCACTTTATTTTCTTCTTCAAAATTGCATTAATTATAATTCCTCTGCCTTTCCATACAAATTTTGGAATAGTCTTGCCTATAGCTACAAAATACCTTGCAGAATTTTGATAATTGCTTTAAACCTATAAATCAATTTCGTAAGAATTAACGTCTTTACTATGTTGTGTCTTCCAATCCATGCTTGTGGTGTAGTAAGTGACTTCATTTATTTAGATTTCCTTTTATTTCATTCATTAGTGTTTTGTAGTTTATAGCATACAATTCCTGGGCATATTCTGTTAGATTTAAAGCTAATGATTTCATTTCCTTTGAACAATTGTAAGTCATACTGTATTTTAACTTCAATATTAATGTTTTATTGCTAGTATATAGAAATACAATTGAATTTTGTATATTTATCTTGCATCCTGTGACCTGGGTGAACTTGTTCATTAGTTTAAGATGTTCTTAGTAGATTCCTTGAGTGTTCTATGTAAACAAGCATGCGATCTGAAATTTTGTTTCTTACTTCTTTCTTTCTGACCTGTATGCCATTTATTTCTTTTTCTTGCCTTATTGCACTGGCTAGAACTTAAAGGATTTTGTTGAATAAGTGTGGTGAGAAAGAAAATCCTTATCTTATTTCTGGTCTTAGCAGAAAAGACTTACTTGATGGTCTTTCACCATTAGGTATGCTCTTTATCAATTTGAAGAAGTTCACCTATATTCCTACTTTTTTGGAAGTTACTGTCAGAAATGGGTATTTGTTAAATGTTTTTAAGTGCTTACTGTACTGACTGATTTGATCATGTGATATTTCCTATAAAGTGGTGAACGCCTTTAACTTTCAAATACTAAACTAGCCTTTTATCATTGATCATAGTGTAAGATTTTTTACATATATAATTGAGTTCTATTTGCTAATATTTTGTTAA
Organism: Galeopterus variegatus; assembly: GCF_000696425.1. Taxonomy (NCBI): domain Eukaryota; kingdom Metazoa; phylum Chordata; class Mammalia; order Dermoptera; family Cynocephalidae; genus Galeopterus; species Galeopterus variegatus. Next base: position 176,786 of record NW_007728243.1, read on the forward strand.
AGATTTTTGCATCTAAATTCATGAGTAATATTGGTTTACAGCTGCAATGGTTAATTTTATTTGTCAATTTGACTGGGCTAAGGATGCCCAGAAAGCCAGTAAAACATTTCTGGGTGTGTCTGTGGGGATGTTTCCAGAAGAGATTATAATTTGAAATGTTGAACTGGGTTAAGCAGGTGACCTTTTCCAATGTGGATGGACAACAGCCAGTCTGCTGAGGGCTTAAATAGAACACAAAGGCAGAGAAAGGGAGAATTCACTTTCTCTGTTTGAGGTGGAACATCCATCTTGTCCTACCCTCAGAAATCAGAAGTTCTGGTTTTCAGACCTTTGAACTCAGACTGAATTATGTCACCAGCTTTTGTAGTTCTCTAGCTTACAGACAACATATTATTGGACTTCTTAGCCTTCATAATCACGTGAGCCAATTCCTATTATGTACAGTCATGAGCTGCATAAATTTTTTTATAATGAATTGCATATATTATGGTCATCTCATAAGATTATAATGGAGCTGAGAAATTCTTATTTCCTAATGATGGCATAGACATCATAAGGTTGTAACATAATTATAATTTTTAATTTAGTGTATCCTAAGTGTACAGTGCTTATAATATTTACAGCAGTGAACAGTAATGTCCTAGGCCTTCATATTCACTCATGTATCACTCACTGACTCACCCAAAACAACTTCCAGTTCTGCAAACTCCATGATAAGTGTGCTATAATGTACCATTTTTTACTTTTTATATAGTATTTTTATTGTATTTTTTCTATTTTTAGATACACAAGCAATTACCAGCATGTAACAATTGCCTACAGTATTCAATACAGTAACGTGCTATACAGATTTGTAGTTTAGAAGCAATAGGCCTTGCCATATGGCCTGTGTGTAGTAGGCTATATCATCTAGGTTTGTGTAAGTATACTCTATCATGTTTGCATGACAATGAAATTGCATAATGATGCATTTCTCAGAATGTACCTTATCCCTGAGTGACATGTGACTATATATGTACACACACACAAACACACACCTTATTGATTGTGTTTCTTTGAAGAATGCTGACTAATACCACAGCTTTCTTTGTAGGGGGAAACTTTTTTTTCTTTTTACAGATTCCTTTTTTCCTTCTTTTTTTTGTACCATATTTTTCTGGCTTGGGTATCAGAGTAAAACTAATTTCATAAAAGGAATTGCAAAGTGTTTTTTTCTTCACTTCTATTTTCTAGAAGAGATTGTGTAAAATTGGTTTTATTTTGCTCTTTTTTCCTAGGTTCTTGAGGTGGGAGCTTATATTATTAATTTAAGACTTTGTCCTCTCTTTGCAAGCATGTTTTTAGTGGTATAACTTTTTCTAGCATCACTGTTTTACCTGTGGCCTATAAATTTTACTGTTGCATTTTAATTTCATCAAGTTCAAAAGTTTTTATTTCCCGTATGACTCTCTCTTGGACCCATAGATTATTTAGAAGTGTGTTGTTTAGTTGTCATGTGTTTGGAGATTTTCCTGTTATCATTCTGTAATAATTTCTAATTCGATTCTATTTTTATCAGAGAACACATTCTATATGATTTCAATTCTTTTTAGTTTTTGTAGTTTGTTCTGTTGCCCAGCATATGGTCTATCTTGGTATATCTTCCATGTAAATTTTAAAAGAATGTGTATTCTGTTCTTGTTGAGTAGAGAGTTTTATAAATGTTGATCAAATCCTTTAAGTTAACGGTGTTGCTGAGTTCTATATCCTTGTTGATTTTCTGTATACTTATACTATTAATTATTTAGAGAGGAATTTTGAAGTCTCCAACTACAATTGTGTATTTTTCTGTTTCTCCTTTCAGTTTACAAATATTGATATAGCCACTCCTGCTCTTTTTATTAATGTTTTCATGATATGTCTTTTCCCATTCTTTCATTCAACAATATATATTATTATAAAGAACAGAATTTCTCATACACAACCTATAGTTGAATCACATTTTTCAATCCATTCTGACAATCTCTGTCTTTTAATTGGTATGTTTTGAACATTTACTATTAATGTAAATACTGATATGACAGAGCTTAAGTCTAGAATTTTATGTTTCTGTTCCAATTATTCTTGCTGTTTTTAGCCTTTTTTTTCCTGTTCTCTGCCTACCTGTGGGTTACTTCAACAATTTTTAGAAATTCATTTTGTTATGTATATATTTTTTGAGTGTATCTCTTTGCATAGCTTTCTAGTTGTTACTCTAGGTATACTATTACAAATTTATAACTCATTACTGTCCACTAATGTCATCTTTGCACCAGCTCAAGTAAAGAATAAAAAAAAGTTACCTCTCTTTTTCTCCCTCTACCATGGCCTTTAATTATATAATTGTCTTAAATATTTTCTGTATGTAAACTTAGAACCAGATCAGACAGTGTTATTTTTTTTTTTAATATCAACCATAGTTTAGGAAATTCAAGAGAAAAAAAAATGCTTTATTTTTAACTAAACTCTTACTCTCCATTATTATACATTTTCATTCTTACATTTCAAGACTATTTTTTTCTTAAGCATTTTATTCCTGTTTAGAGAACTTCCTTTAGTCATTTTTTTTAGGTTAGGTCTAATTGTGACAAATTCTAAAGTGTTTCTTCACCTGAGAATATCTTCATTTCCCTTTGTTACCTCTCTTTTTCTCCCTCTACCATGGCCTTTAATTATATAATTGTCTTAAATATTTTCTGTATGTAAACTTAGAACCACATCAGACAGTGTTATTTTTTTTTTTTTAATATCAACCATAGTTTAGGAAACTCAAGAGAAAAAAAATGCTTTATTTTTAACTAAACTCTTACTCTCCATTATTATTCATTTTCATTCTTACATTTCAAGACTATTTTTTTCTTAAGCATTTTATTTCTGTTTAGAGAACTTCCTTTAGTCATTTTTTTTAGGCTAGGTCTAATTGTGACAAATTCTAAAGTGTTTCTTCACCTGAGAATATCTTCATTTCCCTTTTATTATTGAAGAATATTTTGCTTGGTAATAGGATTTGGGAATAATCTTTTCTTTTAGTACTTGAAAAACATTGTCACTTAGTTTTGGCTTATAGTTTCTCATAAGAAAGTCACTGAAATTTGAACTATTTTTAACCTACAGATAAGGTGTTATTTCTTTCACTCTACTTTCAAGATTTTTTTCTTAGCCTTTACTTTTCAGAAGTTTGATTATGATGAGTTTTGGAGTAGATTAGATTTATCCTTTGTTTTTCTCTCTGATCCTTGAATTTATAGGTTTATATATTTTGCCAAATTGGGGATGTTTTCAGACATTATTTCTTTGAGTATTTTTTCAGTCCCTCCCTCTTTCTTTTCTTCTTGAATTTCAGTGACATGCAGGTTAGATTTTGTTATAGCTTCACAGAACTCCAAGGATTTATTTATCTTTTCTTTAGGTCTTTTTTTCACTCTGTTATTCAGATGGGTAATTTCTATTGCTCTATTGTCAAGACCCATCCTTTCCTGGGTCTTCTCGATTTTGCTGTTGAGTCCATCCATTGAGTATTTTATTTCAATTACTAGATGTTTTAGTTGTAAATTTACATTTTATTCTTTTTTTATATCTTCTTTTTCTAATTGAGAATTGCTATTTTCTGCTGTGACATTGTATTTTTTATATATTTCAAGCATGTTTGCTATTACTTGTTGAAGTATTTTTATTATGGCTCCTTTGAAATATTTGTCAGATAATTCTAATATTTCTGTCTTCTCAGTGTTAGAATCTATTGATTTTTTTTTCATTCAGTTTGCAATTTTTCAGCATCTTGGAAATACAGGTAATTTTTTATTTGAAACCTGAACATTGTGAGTATAATGTTATAAGACTGGATCTTAATCAAATATCTGTTTTTGCTGGCTTCTTCTGACACTGCTCTGCCATGGGAAGGATGTGGTGATACTTCATGCTTGGTTACTGCCAGGTACATACAGACATCCAGGTATTCCACTTGGTGTTCACTGATACATAAGGGAGCAATCTTCATGTTACTGATAGATGTGAGTGGAAGTTTTGATCTTCCTTAAGCCTCCACTGATACCTTGCTCATTAGGTGGAGATACATGTCTTGTTACTTCTCCATTGATAGCAAGGTTAGTGGAGTGGCCTTGTTATTACTGGACAGTGGTAAATCTTCTAATTATTCCTTAGGCCTCCTGTGATACCACATTAATGTAAGGAGGGGAGAGAGAGCACTCCATTACTTCCAGGTGGGGATGAATGTTCACAATCTCCACTTAATCTCATTGCAATGGAGAGAAGGAAGTTCTCATTATCAACAATAGGGATAAAAGTTGCAGCTCTTGGTTTGGCATTTTTTAATATCACCTTATCAGTTAGGTCAGGATACCTCATTACAGCCATGTGAAGGCTGAAGTCTAGGCTCTGCTTAGGCCTTTAATAGTGGTTGTAGGAGTAGGGTCACAGCTTTTACTGGGGTATTTGGCTAAAATAAAACAATTATTGCCTCAAAGTTTTCTTTCCTGCTAAGCTGCCCTTTCCTTTGTCCTCTAGCTAGAGAGAGGCTTTTGTTGCTGTTTGTTTGCTTGTTTTAATTTGTGCTTGTTGGCATTTCTGGATTGCTTGCTTCTTTGGCTCCCAGTCTGGGGTATATGAAACAAAAAGACAATTTATGGAATGCACCACCATGACATTCCTTGGGAATTGAGGTTTCTAGTCAGTATGCCTTTTTCTCCTCAAATTTTAGAGTCTTGCTTGTTTTCTGTATAATGATCAGTTTTTTTCCTTGTATTTAGTAAGAAAAATAAGAAAAAAAAAAAAAACCTGATCCATTTTCTCTGCAAGCAGAAGTCCTCTCACTTATTTTAAATATTTCTGCTTTGAATTGCATTTCTAGTTTTTCTAATTATAGTAGGATGTAGGAAAGTTCAGAAATAACATTTTTCTTTTGCACCAGACAGAACTTGGTTTGAATTATGATTTTGGTTTCTTCGTTTTCCCACCTATAAAATGAAGATAAAAGCATCCATCTGGCAGAGTTCTAATAAAAAATAAATAAAATTATAAATAAAGCATTTAGTAGAGTGCCTCAAACATAATCACTCGAAAATGATGGCTATTATTGTTTTTATTACTAATAGGCAGAAACTTGGATTTTTTTCAATTAAAAGCCATGTGATCTTAATCTTCATATGTATGTGTGTGTGTGTGTGTGTTTGTGTATGTATACTGTAAAAAGTTACTATATAAACCACAAGACTCTTCGGTTTAGGATAGAAATTCATGGAATTTATATTGTTAACCTGGAGTTAGAATTGGAGAGAGAGGTTGCCATCAGAATGTTAAAGACAAATCTCAATTGTAATTATACATTTTAGAGTCCAGATGAAGTTTCCGTCTGAGGATCAGAGTGAAGCAAGACAGCTCATATATTTAGTCTTGTGATAAATGATTTCATCCTCAGAGGATTCCACTACGGTATTGAAAATGCATTATATTATAGCAAAAAGGGAAATGTCAAAACTGTTTCCCGGATTTGAAGAGAAAAATGTGCCTCAATATATGTCTTGATCAGCCTGTCTTTTTATTGAATTTCTAAATATTAACTAGTCTTCTAAATGTATTTTTTCCTAAGGTTTAGAAAATGTCGTAAGGACATAATCTTGAGTATTTCTGAAATCTCAGGGTTTACTTTTTTATGCTGAAAATTCCTGTGCCCTAATTCTGCTCAATCTACCAGGCTGAGAATCCAATACTGAAAAGCACAGATCTCAGGTAGGACCTTGGAACAGGTTATAGGCTGTCAAGCTCTATGTGCTGCTGCCCAACACTAGCTCAGGATCAAGAGTAAAGGATGTGCCTGTTTTTTTTTTTTTTTTTCCTTCTTCTTTCAGGCTAAAAAGAATAAAGCAAAATTGTGACTCACAGTTTCAAAAAATTAAATTATAAAATTTGATTTAATTTGAATGGTTGTGAACATGGCTGATTTTTTTGGTTAACTGGAAGTGAATAGAAAACCCCTCTATTTACTACAGCAATCTTTTACCTGGTTTTTTGATGAAATTCCAGGTCACCAGTTTCAATAATTCTCTGAGGAATGAGAATCAATAAGAGTGAAATTCTCATCATACAGGACTCTGCAAAAATGAGGAGCTTTCCAAAATTATTTTCTCCCAGGACACATTTATCGAGAACCTTCTTTGTGTTTTTGTATCCACTACCCCTTTCAACCTCATAACTTCACTTTGAGGTGGAGATTGTTACCTCCATTTTACAGATGAGACCTACTGAAGTTTGAGACTTGCTAGAGATTAGATTTCCATTCAGGTCTCTCTGTCAATAAATCTTAGGTGTTTCTTACTATAAATTGACTGTCTTCTTGGGCTGCTCTTTTTCCTCAGTTGAAGTTCCGGGCCAAATGTCCCATCAGCCAAATTGATAATACTTTCAAAGAGATTTTAAAAGGAGCACAGTGCATCCCTGTGGCCAGCATGATAAACAGCAGAAATCAAAGTCTGAAATTTCAAGGGAAAGTAAAAATTTAGCATCACGTAATAGTGGCTGCCTCATGAACACTTGAAAAATATGTTGCTCTTAAACTAAGATCTTGGAGACTAATAAATAATTAGCTTCTTAGGGGTTTAGTTTTTACTTACTTTTTGGTTTATGTTTAGGTGTGTGTATGTATGCATTTTGCAGTGTTAGATTTTTTTAAGCAATTTCTATGTGACAAAACAATGCAGAACCTTTTATATGCATAATCTTATTTAATTCTCATGGTGGCCCTTTGGAATCAGTGCTACTAATTACCACCATTCTATATTCTATAGGTGAGAAAAATCAAATTTCATAGATGCCATGTAACATAACTGGTAAGGTATAGAGCCAGGATTCCAGCCCAGGACTTGTCAGATACCAAGCCTGGATAATTAACTGCCCTCCACATTTCTATCACAGATTTGATTTTCTCTTTCTTCTTAAGGGAAGGGATGGAGATAACATGGTTATTTAAAATTTGAATAAGATCAATCAAGGCTTTGCTCACATATTTGATGTAATTGATTACTGATGGCATCTCTTTAGCCTCAATTCTTATCCTGGCTGGCTAAACCCATGAAAAATCTATACACCTTGAAGCCCATTAACACATGTCCAAGGAGTTTTTGAACTCATCTTTATCTTGTTTCCTTTTACCTGTACATGTAGCCTTCTACATTTTTAGTAGAATACACCCTTGGAATCAATGGAATTCACTAAGTTCCTACTAATAGACTAAGAATATTTTGCATCATTGTTCCTTTGGATATTTTTCATTAGATATTTTACCTGTTTGCTAGAACAGGTAAAATTCTTTTTTCTTTCAGAGAAGGAAACTGAAAGACAAAATGACTATCCTATAGACACATCTCAACAGGATGGTGCAGCAGCTGTGATTACTTCACCTTAAATTGCATCTTGGGTGGTCCAGTTTGCTCAGTTGGTTAGAGGGCAGTGTTATAAAACCAAGGTCAAGGGTTTGGATCCCTGTACCAGCCAGCCAGCACCACCACCACCACCACCACCGACAACAAGAATGGTCTCTAAAGAGAGTACAGGTAGCACTGGGATTACTCAATCTAGACTTTGTCCACTCTAAACCTTGTCTTCAGACCAACAGCATCAGCATTACCTGAGAGCTTGTTAAAAATTCAGAATCTCAGTCCCCACCCCAGACTTTCTGAATAAGAACCTGCATTATTTTAACTAGTCCCTCAGGTGATCTGTCTGTACATTATAGTTTGTGAAGGATACTTTTAAGTTTCTCTATCTGCCTTACATGATTTTCTCTATTTAGTCTACTTCAAAAACAGGAATTAATTCACAAAATATAGTTTAATTGCTATTTTTCTTCTCATTTAAAAACTCTGGAATTCAGGCACTATTTTTTTGTTCTGAAAAACAATGGGGGGAGGAGTTGTTAAAATACTACAGATTATTATTTTATGGACTTACTCCAACATTAGTTATGACATTTATATTCTTTGATATTTGATATTCTTTGATAATAATCAGGCATAGCTAATTACAACATTGTTTAGTAAGTTGATAATGGAAGAATTTCATGACTAATTGGCTATTTTATTTTGAAGATGTTTCTAAGTATACACTTGTTTCTTCTTCACAAACCAACCAAGGCTCTTTTCTTTAAGCATAGGGTAAAAGGGGATGTGGAACAAGTGTTGCAGAATTGTTTTGACCATGGCTCAGATAATATTGAGATCAGTACATTAAACTGGGGATAGCAGAATTCAAAGAATATAGAAATGTTCAAACTGGAAGGAAGCTAAATATATATTTGCTTTAAGACCCTCAGATGAACAAAGTATACCAGAATGATCAAGTCCCTTGCCTGAAGATACAGTCTATAGGTTGCAAATTTGTTTCAACTTTCTAGACCACCAGTTCTGTTGGTATGGAAACTCGCTTATCCAATTCTCTTAACTGCCAATTTTACCCCAGTACAAGTGCCAGAAAACTATTTAACAAATGGGTAGTTGCACCAATTCAGCCAGACACAACCTATTGCTTGGCATATTTTTCCCTTCATTCATTGCCTTATTTTTGCCCAGTTTGTTATTGTCTTTGTCAACTTTTCATTTTATGTTTTTATTTTTTTTTTGTTTCGCTTTCTGGCAATCTTCCTGGATATCCCTTCCATTTATTTAAAAACTTCTAAAGAAATTTGTGTAAGAGTTTTGGATGAAATAACTATCTCAGACATAAAGATAGCCTCAGCAATTCCTTTCAAAAATCAATAATATTAACAAATTTAGTTGGTTCTACCACATCAAGTTTAGGCCATGGGTCAGGTACTTTGCAATGTTCTTTATACTTGTATGTACTTACCCATTTGATCCCCCAATCACATTCCTATAGATAAGAACACTGAAGTTCATAGAGTTAATAATTACATGACTGAGAGCTAATCCCTTAAGTCGTGGGTTCAGAATTCAAATCCAGGTATTCATGCACTAATAAATACATTCTGTGACGAAAGAAAGAATATTTTATGATTTCACTTTGAAAAAGTATGTTTCGGCATGCTGCCTCTTTTCTAGGCCTTTGCAGGTAATGAATTTATAAATAGATGAAGAAAACCACAGTTTTAGGTGAGGCTATCTCCACTCTCTTTGACTATTTTAATCTTACTAGAATTTTAAACATATTAATTACTAATTAGACAGATCTATCTAGATGATAATCACAGTGATTTAATTTACCCAGTACTATTCAGTGGAGGGAGAGAATCACCATTTAGAAATTATAATTAACTCATCAGAAAATGTTTTGGGATTAGAAGGGGGGAAAAAAGGAAGTACTAAGGAGTTGTGCTAAAAAAAAAAAAAAGCAACTGAGATTCTCATGGTTACTGAATATACTGATGCAAAGCAAAATATTCCAGTAGGCATCTTGTTTGTAGCTCTAAAGCAGGAATTCTTATGAAAGAGAACACAATGCTTAAAACATCATTGGATATTTTAACACCTTCATGTAAATTTTAAGGTCTGAGAATGTTGGGTTTTCTAATGCTTAATCAGAATTACAAATTGATTTTTCAAAGGTCTTTTCCTTTTGTTCTTGTTTTTGTTGCCTTCTGTGGAAAGGATACACTACTTCAATGGCAGGATTTTTTTTTCTTTCATTTCATCTCTCTGTCTCTATAACATACAAATACCACCGATAATCATAGAGTAATACATTTCATTACAAATGTTACTGGGGGGAAAAAAAGGTCGCTTTTTTTTGTCAGTGTTCATTGGAAATTTATGTGTCTGGAATTCAGACATAAATATTAACAAGAGTTCTGAGGCCATCAAGAAATACATATCATCAGTTTCTACTGGTCTTTATAAATCATCTATGTATTATGAAACAAACTGCATCAGTTTGTAACAGATCTAATCTGACTAAATTATGTGTAAAAATAAAAAATTCAAATATTTCATAAGCTTGATTTTCTTAATTCTTCACAAAGTATTCTACCAAAATCAGTATTTTTAATTTAAAAAAATAACAAAAATCATCTTTAAAAATGAAAATTAAAAAAATGTAGAAAATAAAAAAAAAATATGTGTGTGTGTTTTAATCTTTAGGGACAGGGGGTACAAAAGATGATCTTGCATTATTTTCCAAGATTTCTGCTCCAAGTTGTAAGAGTAATGCAGTCCATACCTTCTTTATGCTATAGGATTTCTTTTCTAAAACACTGCTGTTTTCTAGCAGTGATATTCAAAAATGCTCTTTAAATTTGGCTTTTTCCTTATAAATTTTGCATGTAAACACTTTTCATGTTCTTATTTAATAGGCCATTCAATGCTTTCTTAATACTACTACTAAAACATTCTCCCCCAGGACTCATTCCATTGCTTCAAATTTTCTTTGATTCTTTTGCATTTACTAATTCAGGAAACCAGGAGGATCTTATCTGAGTGCCTACTAAACCCCTGATACTAAGCCCTGGAGATATAGAAATAAACAAGACAAATGTGGTCCTTGCCTTCACTGAGCTTGTAATCCACTGACTAAAATGGGATTTTCAGGAAGTAATTTTAAGGACAGTGAGTTTAACAAAGAAGTTCAAAACACCATGCCAATATAAATATTTTATACAATATAAAATAAGCGTATGTCAATTTTTTGTATAATTTATTAATTAATGAGAAAACCAGAAATATATTGAAATTGGTACAAATGAGAATTTACACAAATTTATAGTCTCTTACAAAGAAAATTTATTTCAATACTATGAACAGTAATAATTTGCATTGCTGTGAACAAGAAACATTTGCATTACTATCGGGTTTCTTCAAATTAACTTCTATCTCTACATAGTTGTAAAATATCCTAGTCAATCAAAGACAAAGGACACTCCTGTGGAATCAGATAATCCCAGAGGGTTCACAAAATAATGTCCAGCACTCCTTCAAATGGACACCTAGTGATCGCCTTTGCCCATTTCCTAATCTTTGACAATTTTTCTTGGCAGCATGAAAGGGATAACACGCAGAGAAGGTTGGTAATATTAGGACAAAGAGATAGTTATGATGTCCCAGCAAACCTTAACTGGAAGGCTTTATATGAGTATTAAAATTATTAATTATCATTCTTCAGTTGGATTTTTGGTTTGTTAAGATTTTCACTATTAAAATAATACTGGAATAAATACTCATATATACATGTTTGTTGATATACCTNTGCTGCCTCTTTTCTAGGCCTTTGCAGGTAATGAATTTATAAATAGATGAAGAAAACCACAGTTTTAGGTGAGGCTATCTCCACTCTCTTTGACTATTTTAATCTTACTAGAATTTTAAACATATTAATTACTAATTAGACAGATCTATCTAGATGATAATCACAGTGATTTAATTTACCCAGTACTATTCAGTGGAGGGAGAGAATCACCATTTAGAAATTATAATTAACTCATCAGAAAATGTTTTGGGATTAGAAGGGGGGAAAAAAGGAAGTACTAAGGAGTTGTGCTAAAAAAAAAAAAAAGCAACTGAGATTCTCATGGTTACTGAATATACTGATGCAAAGCAAAATATTCCAGTAGGCATCTTGTTTGTAGCTCTAAAGCAGGAATTCTTATGAAAGAGAACACAATGCTTAAAACATCATTGGATATTTTAACACCTTAATGTAAATTTTAAGGTCTGAGAATGTTGCGTTTTCTAATGCTTAATCAGAATTACAAATTGATTTTCAAAGGTCTTTTCCTTTTGTTCGTGTTTTTGTTGCCTTCTGTGGAAAGGATACACTACTTCAATGGCAGGATTTGGGTTTTTTTTCTTTCATTTCATCTCTCTGTCTCTATAACATACAAATACCACCGATAATCATAGGGTAATACATTTCATTACAAATGTTACTGGGGGTAAAAAAGGTCGCTTTTTTTGTCAATGTTCATTGAGAATTTATGTGTCTGGAATTCAGACATAAATATTAACAAGAGTTCTGAGGGCATCAAGAAATATATATCATCAGTTTCTACTGGTCTTTATAAATCATCTATGTATTATGAAACAAACTGCATCTGTTTGTAACAGATCTAATCTGACTGAATGATGTGTAAAAATAAAAAATTCAAATATTTCATAAGCTTGATTTTCTTAATTCTTCACAAAGTATTCTACCAAAATCAGTATTTTTTAATTAAAAAAATAACAAAAGTCATCTTTAAAAATGAAAATTAAAAAAAACGTAGAAAATTTAAAAAAATATGTGTGTGTGTTTTAATTTTTAGGGACAGGGGGTACAAAAGATGATCTTGCATTATTTTCCAAGATTTCTGCTCCAAGTTGTAAGAGTAGTGCAGTCCATACCTTCTTTATGCTATAGGATTTCTTTTCTAAAACACTGCTGTTTTCTAGCNTGGGATCCGATCCCTCGGCGGGAGCGCTGCCGTGCTCCCAAGCGGCGCACTGTAGCAGTGCACCACTGGGCTGGCCCTCCCCCCACATTATTCTTCAGGAAATTTCTGGATAACTTCAAATTCACAGACTCACTTGAACAGTATAATAAAGAATCTTCAGAGCAAGATATAAAAAGGAAGAAGAAAAATTTGGCCTAAGAAGTCATAAGAAGCTTTTTATTTTCATGTCCTATATATTTGATTTTTTTTTTGTTTATGTCACTTGGTAAAAAGAGAGCAAGCTGAAGAAACAAGGGAGCCAGAAAAAGTAGGGGATATGGTAAAAAAGAAAGAAAAAATGTTGAAAAGAAAAAAATTGTTATTTCAGCTATACTCTCTTGGGTTTGTTTTCTTGCTTGTGTTTATTTATGTTTTATGGCTTCATCTCTCACCTGTGCTTCTCATACTCCATACGCCAGACATGGAGAACTATGTTCCTCTCAGCTTCCTGAATATGCCCAGTCCTCAGGGGGCCTTTCAGATGAGGCCTTCAGCAGACATCTCTGTGAAGTTTGGGCAGGTGTTCTTAGCAAAGAGATATTATCAGGCATCCCACTAGAGAAGGTCAGCACATTTTCCACTATGATGCCCAGGATACTTCAAGATATCTAGACACATTTAAGTCTCTACCTCTAATTGACTAGATAATTACTATTCCCATTGTTTTAAATAAAGGACGTCCCTTGGATTTGATACCAGAAGAGAGGGTCTGAGGAGACAGGATAGTCAGCCTAAACCCACCCTGTCCTCTTACCAGGTTCTTGACTCTACCACAGGAAAGAATCCAAGAGTAGAGTCACAATAGAAAGTGAAAACAAGTTTAATGTAATGGATAAGAAGTACAAACTTCACAAAGAAAATGCAGTCTAGTTCCAGAGGCTGAGCACGGTCTGCACCAAGTTTAATACAAAAGTAAGAAACACTTAAAGTTTAGTGCAAAGTATAGGCTGGCTCAAGAGTGAGCCATTGCCCATTGAAAATAAGTTTAACACAGAAGTAAAACATATACACCCCACTGGCAAAGTGTGGGCTGGCCTCAAAGAAAGCGAGCAATAGCCCTGCCTTCTACTGGGATAGATAAACTTTTATAGTTTCACTATCTAATACATATTTATGATATCTAATTAAGAGTCAACTAAGGGGGTGGTTCCCAGTTACATAACATAGCCTTGCACGTGCTCGGTTGGTCTCTTTGGACCATGCTCATAGGTCAAATTCCATCACATGCATCAAATACATCCAGAATATTCTAGGTGCTCTCTAGTGCCTCCGGTGGAAGGTCATTCAGGGAATAAACTCCCTTTTACTGAGCATGCTTGGCCAGTGGGATTACATAAATCTGTCTCCTGTTGTCTCAGTCTCCACTTGCTGGTACCAAAAATAGGTGCTACAGGCCACCGTAGCTAGTGGAAGGTCATTCAGGGAATAAACTCCCTTTTACTGAGCATGCTTGGCCAGTGGGATTACATAAATCTGCCTCCTGTTGTCTCAGTCTCCACTTGCTGGTACCAAAAATAGGTGCTACAGGCCACCGTAGCTTAGGACTCTAAGGCAGAGCTTGAGTCCTAGGGGAGTGGTCTGAGACCCAGGAGAATGGCCTGAAATTCAAAAGAGTGTCCTGAAACCTAAACCATTGGAAACTCAGCACCTCCTATCTCAGATATTTGATATAATGTAAAGGTATAGTGTTTGAGTGATTTGTTGTACATTTCATTGCATAGAAAAGATATTTTCTCAATGTGTACACATTTATACATCATCTGTTCATCTGTTCTTTATCAGATTTAACAACTTCATCTATGCCATCATAATAAGTAGTGTGAAAATACAACTTAGGAACATGTAGATATTGCAAAAATATTTTTAAAAAATAAGAAATGATTGTATGCCTCTATTACAGCAAATATTAACCCATTTAAAAATTCTATGATTATTTACTCATTTCCAGTACAGCAGGGATTTGAAGTCATAAAGTCATAAGGTTGCTCTCTGGCTTTGTCATGTTCTAGTTGAATGACCATGGAAATATCATCTAACCCCAGTGAGCCTCAGAGTCCTCGCCTGTAAAATGGACATGATAAAACAGATTTCAGAGACAGTATGAGGATCGTATGATGTAACATGCATAAGTATGCTAGAACACGGCAAAGAATCAAGAAAAATCATCTCTTCATGATCTCCTTTTAACGTCATAGGAAAAATGGTGATCCAGTCTCTATCATGTAGTACTTTCTGAATACTGCACTATAATCAGAGTACACAGCAAATATATGAATTGGGATGAATTACATTAGGTTACACTGAATTGAAGGAAATTAAGATTACTAGAATCAGGTGCTGACAGCTTCTCACGGACACAGACACCCGAGTTGGGTCTTGAGAAAATGTGTAGACATCGTTTCATGTTTACTCTGAGATTTTTCTCACAGTCCTAGGTATAGGAGAAAACTAAAGAATTAGAGATGGCTAATCAAAGCTATAAATCCTGACTGATGGTATTATTCTGAGCAAGGTTTATATGTCTTTTTGTTTGCTTTGTCTTAAAACAGTGTATGGCTATTTCTTTTATGAGCACGAGGCTTCAGGTCATTTATTTATTTGCTAAAATTTTTTAGCAAGTAAAAGTAACTTACCAGCTCATCTTTTCCTTTCCTCCCTCTTTTCTTTCCTTCCTCTCCTTCTGTACAGCTTTCTTTACGTTGTTGGCAATTTTCATTTTGAATTAACTTTGGGCATAATTTAAACATACAACAAAATGTACCCATTGAAGTGTCAATTTGGTAAATTTGGTAATTGTATTCACCAGTGTAATCAAAAGCCCAGTCAAGATATGGAACCATTTCCATGTTCCCAAAAGTCTCCATGTAACTCCTTGCAATCAAACCACTGGTATACTCTCTGTGCTACAGAAGAATTTTGACTGTTTTGGAATTTCATATAAATTTTATAACAGTATATATATTTTTGAGATTTCTCCATATCACTGTATCTATAGATTGCTTCTTTCTATTGCTCAGTTTATCCATACTCTTACTGATGAACATTTGGTTTATTTCTAGTTTGCAGCTACTGCGAATAAAGCTGCTATGAACATTCATGTATAAATCTTTGTGGAGACATATATTT
Source organism: Galeopterus variegatus (assembly GCF_000696425.1). NCBI lineage: Eukaryota > Metazoa > Chordata > Mammalia > Dermoptera > Cynocephalidae > Galeopterus > Galeopterus variegatus. The sequence goes on from NW_007728243.1 coordinate 192,357, forward strand.
TCATTTCTCTCATGTGGTTCCTGAGTGGAAATGCTAAGTCAAGTACTAAGCGTATGTTTAACTTTTTGACAAATAGTCAAACTGTTTTCTCAAGTGCATGTCCATTTTACATTCCCACAGAAGAGTATGAGTTATAGTTGCTCCACATCCTTACCAACACTTGATATTGTCAGTCTCTTTCATCTTAGACACTCAAATGGGCGTGTTGCAGAA
>NW_007728243.1:192936-196893 GCF_000696425.1 Galeopterus variegatus
TTTCATTTCTCTCATGTGGTTCCTGAGGAGTGGAAATGCTAAGTCAAGTACTAAGCGTATGTTTAACTTTTTGACAAATAGTCAAACTGTTTTCTCAAGTGCATGTCCATTTTACATTCCCACAGAATGTAAAATACCAACACTTGATATTGTCAGTCTCTTTCATCTTAGACACTCAAATGGGCGTGTTGCAGAAAATCATTGTTATTTTAATGCATATTTCACTTTAAACCTGCAATGCTGATCTTTTCATATGTTTATTGATCTTGTCTCTTCAAATATACAATTTTATTTGAAAACAATTTCAAACAAAAAAGTTGCAAAAATAAAAGTGGTATACATAACTATTTTTCCCCACTTATGTTTTGCCTAGATTCACCATTTTATTACATCTGCTATGTTATTTGCTCTTCCCTCTCTTTCTTTCTCTCATTAGATAAGTGTGTGTGTGTGTGTGTGTATTTACTATAATTTCCTTCAATCATCTGAGAGTAATTCATATATACCTTGGCCTTTAACCCAAAATACTCAGGGTGTATTCCCTAAGAACAGAGGGAATCTCATATAATAACTACAGTAGAGTTATCAACTTTAGTAAATGTAGAGTTGAGACAATGCCTAAACTACTATTCATTTTCCAGTTTTATCAACTGGCCTATCAATATTAAGCTCTCAAGAGAGCAACCTGGTATATCTTTCCATTTATTTAAAATTTCTTTAATTTTTCTTGGCACAGTTTACAGATCTTGATCATACTTTTATAAATTTATTTCTATGTATTTCATATTTATTTTAAATATTGTATTTATTTTTAACTGTTAATTGGTAGTGTATAATTATACTGTTGATTTTTGAATACTGACCTTGCAAGATTATTCTGAGTAGCTCGTTTATAGGTTACTTAGAATTTTCTGTGCACATGATCAAGTTTTCTGAGAATAAAAATAAATTTGTTTCTTTCCAGCCTATATGTTTTTATAAATTTCTTTATCTTGCCTTTTTGCACTGGCTAGGTATTCCAGTAAAATGCTGAATTGAAATGGAAATGAGGGATATCTTTACCTCATTCATGATTTCAGGTCAAAAGCGATGAGTTTCGCACTATTAAGTATATTAGCTATTAGCTTTTTAAATAGATATGCATTATCAACCGAGAATGTTTCTTCTATTCCTGGGTTGCTGACAGTTTTATGTTAAATGCATGTTGAATTTTATTAAATGCTTTTTCTTCATTCACTGTGATAATCTTAAGATTCTTTTTATTTACTTTGTTAATACAGGTAAGTGCCTTAACTGATTTATAAATAAGTCAAACTTGCATTTTTCAAAAAAACCTCCCTTGGTCATGATGAATTATCTATTGTATATAATTCTGAATTCAACTTGCTAATGTTATGTTAGTTTTTGCATCTGTGTTCATAAGAGATGTTGTTTTGTTTGTTTTTTAATAGCATCTTTGCTTTTGCTATCATGGTTATCAATAAATTAGGAAGCATTCTCTTCTCATGTATTTTCTGGATGAAAGAAATTGTAACATTTTTCTTTACATATTTAAGAGCACTCATCAGCCATCTGAACTTGGCACTTTTATGAAGAGGTTTTTGTTCATAAATTAAATATTTTTAGTAGATACAACATAATTAAATTTATATATTCATGAATCAGTTTTGGAAAATCATGTGTTTCAAGAAATTTGTTATTTTCTCTGAGTTGTCAAATGTATTGATATAAAATTGTTTATAATATTCTCTAATTATTCTTCTTATATCTGTAGGAGGTCTAGTGATGGCTCTTCTTACACTCCTAGTATTAATAGTTTGTGCTCTCTCTCTTATTTTTCTTGATCCGTCTACCTAAGGATTTATCAGTTTTTTGAATTTATTCAAAGAACAAATTTTGGGTTTTTTTAATTTCTATTGTCTGTCCACTTTCTTTATAACTATCAATCTTATATTTCATATTTGCTTTCTTTTAGTTCCTTTTGTTTCAATTTGCTGTTTTTCTCTAGCTTCTTAAGATGAAAACTTTTACCACCGAGTTTAGCCATTTCTTCTGTTTATATTTAAGCATTTAAAACTCCAAATTCCTCTCTAAGTACTGCTGAGTTGTATCCCACAAATTTTGAGATGTCTTTTTATTTTCGTTCAGTTTTAAAATATTTTCTAATTTCCCTTCTGATTTCTTCTTTGACCCATGGGTTATTTAGAAGCCCATTGTTTAATTTCCAGATACATAAAGATTTCCAGATATCTTCGTGTTATTGATTTGTATTTTAATTATGTTGTGATAAAAGAATATGCTCTGCATGATTTTGATTATTTTAATTTTGTTGTGACTTATTTTATGACCCATAATGTATTTTTTTCTTGGTAAACTTGTGGAGGCATTTAAAAATGTATAAACTTTTCTCTTACTGGATGACACTTACTTCAAGTTAGTTAATGACGTTCATATGTCATCTGTGTCCTCTAAATATCAGTAATTTCACATTGGTTAAGAATGTCCACATCTTCTCGATCTCTATTGTTTGTCTACTTTTCTATCAGTTTCTGAGAGAGGCATATGAAACATCCCATCAAAGATGTACAGTTGTCTATTTCTCCTTTCTCTTCTAACAGTATGTGTTCCATGCATTTTGAAGCTTTCTTATTATGTGCATACACATTGAGGTTTTTTGCCTTTGCGATGAATTGACCTCTTCATCATTATAAAATGTAACATTTTATTCCCAGTAATATTCCTTTTTCTGGTGTCTACTTTTTATATTAACAGAGACACTCCAGCTTTCTCTTACTAGTGTTTGTGTAATTTACTTTTTTGAAATCTTTATATTTAAGCTATTTAATTGAGTTCTTATAGAAAGTATATAGTTGGGTTTTGCTCTGTATCCTGAGAACTTACAGTTTCTGCTTTTTAACTGAGTATTTAGACAATTGTTTGTTCAATTTCTTTTCGTTTGTTTTCATTTGTGCTATCCATTCTATTTTTTCTACTTCTTACTTTATTTTTGATTAACTATGCATATGCATACACAACACAACACAAATGTTCAATTTCTTTTCGTTTGTTTTCATTTGTGCCATCCATTCTATTTTTTTCTACTTCTTACTTTATTTTTGATTAACTATGCATATGCATACACAACACAACACAACACACACATACACACATTTAATTTTTTAGCCATCATTGATGTATTAGGTATTTCTCATTGCTTTATTTTTTAGTGGTTGCTCTAAGGTTTATAATATGTTGTATTAATTTACCACTATTTAAATTCAAATATGATACTACTTTCCCTATTATGTACAAACCTTAAAACAGTATACTTTCATTTTTTGCTTCTGCCAAAGAAGCAAAGTACTATTATATTTGTGTCTTGCTTCTCTACCTATGTTAGAAACCTCATAGCATATTGCTATTATTTTTGCTACACAGAGTTCAATGATATTTTAAATGCAAAAACCTCATATAATTAACCTTGTAATCATCATCTTTAGTACTTGTCAATTATACACACACACACACACACACACACACATGTTTCAATATGTTATCTTCCTTCTTTCTTAAAAAAAAACTTTAATATTTCTTTTTTTTACCCGGGGCATTTATTTTTGTTTATTTTTATTTATTTTATTGAAACATAATTAATTATACATATTTGTCTTGACTGATGACCAAATCAATGTTATTAGCATGTCCATCATTACAAAACGTAATAATTCCTTGTGTCCATTAATCAATTTTTCCCTAACCCCCCACACCTTCCCTTTTCCCATCTCTAGTAATCACAGTTAGGTTTTCTCCTCCTCAAAGTTCAATGTATTATTGCCTTTCTTTCTTCCTTTCTTTCTTCCTTTCTTTCTTTCTTTCTTTCTTTCTTTCTTTCTTTCTTTCTTTCTTTCTTTCTTTCTTTCTTTCTTTCTTTCTTTCTTTCTTTCTTTCTTTTTCTTC